>NC_044199.1:2051891-2351891 GCF_900880675.1 Sparus aurata
GTCCAAGTTCCTCACGATATCCTTCTCCTCCTTCTGTTCCTTTCCCTTAGCAAAGTGCTCATGTTTGTGCAGGATGTCATGCACTTTGCAGAAGAACTTATCCTGTGCGGGACAAAAGCAACAACATATTAAGTCTTTGAAAACAAACCATTTTCCTTCAGTCACTGTGAACGGAAACAAGACCGACACAAACTTGAGACAAAAAAATGCGATTCTTACAGTCCAACTACAACATCAGTACATTAGCCAAATGTCAGCACCGGGGCTGGCTTGTAAGAAAAACCAAACATCAAATCATATTGCCGTTATTTTGACAGATATTGTAGTATTAGTTCCAATTTTAGTTGGAATCTGTAGCTTTTATCTTTTACTCAAAAGAATCCTCAAATGGTGACCTGACCGACTTTTGCGAGGCTTTGCACCAAACACGTTATGATTTGTAGGAAAAGACATCTCTGACAACACGATGCATCATTTATAATTACATTTGTGACACATTTAACCGGTTATCAACAAAATGTAGCTCATGCAAATTGACTTTGGCACTAGATAAACCACAAGCGATGTTTCAAAGACAAAACATTCTTCTCACCCCGCACCGGTTTCTCCCCTGGGCCAGATGCCCCACATCCTCCACAAAATATGCCTGCGACACAAGACAAAAGAATTAGATAATTAATCACTTCAGTCAGATTTTATTATAATGGCAAATATCTTAATAAGGTAACGCAGCAATTAATTGTTGAGCTCTTACCTGACTGAACGTTCTATTGAATTCTTCAGCCAGATCAATGATACTCTTCAGGTTTTTGTTGAGGCTCGGTGGAAGAGTACTGGCAGCAACTACACCCGCCAGCAGCACCGCAGCCGACACCAGCAGAAGCGTCCTCATCGTCATGATACAAGCTTGTTTGACTGTCAACCTCCGGAGTCCTTTTCAGTTGAATTGATCTTTCAATTGTCAGCTGGAAGCTTGTTCTGAAGTCTTGGCTGAGTGAACGAGATTTATACCTGCTTGGCCTACGCCTTTGCCACGTTTTTCCCCTCATTACCCGAAAAAAAAAAAAATGCAGTGAGTGTGCAGCATTTTAGAGATAAGATTGGTTTGATTAAACTGTGGTTGATGCGCAAATTCACCAAAACTGAGCTCGGATTCTGTGAATCTCATCTGTAGATACCACTGGAGTTCCCACGAAAGAAAAAAAAAATCTCGAGAAGGAAAGAGAGACCGCCATGTCCTTCACAAGAAACTTTATTTTCAGAACAGCGTGAGCTCTCCGAGTGTCGAACATATTACTCTTCTGGAAGCAGAACACATCCTTCTATTCCATCACCAAGACTACAAACACCAGTGCTAGTTTCAAAATGACGATGTCCACAGAGCTGTGGACGTTTTTGATTAAGATGACTAATGATGACTACTGATAAGGATCATTAATTTTAGTGTTAGAATGTCTCCGGCAGTTTCGATTTGTGATGTCATCCAAAAAACCTTTATACAACAGCCGAATGAAGAAAAACAGAGTTATGTTTTGTGTTGCGTAGATACAGACTCAAATGTTACATACTGCATGACTGGATATCTGCCAGTCTGAAGCTAACTGTCCAACCAGTGGATGATCTTAAACTTAAACTACATCAACTGAACAGCGACTTTGCCCGACCAAACAAAATGCAAGCAGAGCGATGATGGTGCATTACCAAAGAGTCATTTGTGCTCTCAGTGGAGATATGATGAGAGGGAGCTGATGCTGCACTTTGTGATCTCAGAGTTCTGGTCCTGGTTCTTGCGGATGCGGTAGAAGTGCTCGATGTAGCTGGACCGCCCCAGCAGCTCCACGAAGTCCTCGTCATGGGTGATGACCAGCAGCTGGAAGTTACGCTGGAGGGAGCGAGTTTTGATGATTCTGGGGAGAAGAGATAAACAAGTTCATTACATTCATTTAAATCACACTGTAAAGTCAGACTTGACGGTGCTTCCTGAGTGAAGGTGTTGCACACTTAAATTTAATGCTTCTTAAGACCTTTTCAGTATATTTTCTAACCAAATTTAAGACTTATTTTAGACAATTTATTTATTCTTATTCAAGAGTTGCTGCTAGAAATGAGAACTTTGGTTGCTGAAGAACTTTAATTATTTTGACAAAAAAAAACACTGAAAGATGGAAAAACAAAGTCAGATTAAATGTTTGTTACAATTAAGACTCACAAATTCAACAAATAAAGATTATTCAAAGGCCAGGAAATTATTGAAATAAAAAAAAAAAAAAATAATAATATTTTTAAGGAGTTTCCGACACCCAAAATGCAACTGGCAGAAGATTCCTGCGTGTAATGTTTCTGTATCTCTACGTCACCATCAGCACTAATGTGAATGCCACAAAGCCACTTTCAGATTGACAACAGCGTTCATTCATGGAGACAGTGACCAATGAACTTAGACTATCTTAACATGGCTGCAGCACAGGGGACGACATTTAAAAAGGAAAACAATCATCACAGTCTCTCTGACATATTGTGATTGCTAGATATGTCACAATTCGAAGGGGACATTTTCTGCCAAGAGTCTGTAACAAACAAGTTCCTTACTACTGATGGGTTTAAAAAGAAAAAAGTCGAATCAATCTTTATTTGACTGATCACTAAAAACCTGAGATCTCTCTTTTAATGTGCCTTTTTTACCACCAAGTGCCAAATGTGGATAGTCATGTATTTGCATGTGGTTTGTAGCAACATGCAGATGCTGAATTCGACCGATTACACCGACTTCCTGGTTTGTATTTCATCTTCTCACCACTACATACAGCACATCAAAGCAGCCTTATGTGTAGCTGGTGCAGAGCTTCTATCAGTCTAACAGCAGCCTTCCAGCCAAAGCAGGGCTGACATGAGTGACGACATGTTGCACAGTCACTGTGTGTATTTTTTTAATTCTATCTTTGCGAGCACCTTACTGAGTTTGTGACCTACTTTTGATACCTTGAGAGTGAGAACATTTAGGTCGTGTGTCTCCACTCGGGGGTCCACAGTTACTGCAGGGTGCTGCCTAATTCCAGTTTGATAACATTTTGAAAGTTTTTATTTTTTGTTAACACGAATCTGTTCCGACCCTAGAGGTCATAAATGTTTTCACTATTGTCTGTTTTTAATATCCCTCTTTTACCTGAGTGAGAGTATGAGTGTGTGTGAGACTGGCTGCAGGTGTGTCTGATTGTAGGTTTTCCCAGGGAGCTGATTGGCTGTTCTTGGAGCCAGAAGTTTAAAGGCCAGCTCCTCCCAGTTCCTGGAGGCTCTCCTCCATTGTCCCAGACTGCCAGCATGCATGATTGTGTACAAACCATGTTAATAAAACCGTTTAAAAACGCTATTGCTGGTGGTGTTGGGGAACAGGAAGAGGGGAGTCTCACACTCTTGTTGCACCAGGGTTTCCCCTCGGCCCTGGTCGTAACAAATCCAACATGTTATCAGCAAAGAAGCATTTAATTTAACAGTCTACTCATGATTACTCGTGCATTGGAGCCCCCTCACATAATCGTACGCAAATTCCCTTTATTCAGACATTTTGGCTCGTTATCCACATTAAAAGTTTTCAGGTAAGAGCCGGGGGGATGGCAGCAGGTAAGACAGTCAGTAAATTGGGAACTGGGTTGTGCTCTGTGTCAAGTTTAGAGGTAAAACACTGTGTGAGTGTGTACTGACTCTACAAGGGCGTGTGCCAGTGACTCAATGTTGTCTCGGTCCAGGTTGGTTGTGGGCTCATCCAGGGCCAGGATCCCACAGTTCAGACAGAAGGTCTCTGCCAGAGCGAGACGGATGATCAGGGATGCCAACACCTAAACCCACGTTTGGAAACAAATGCATAAAAATAAAAACGGGAATCAATGAATCATACAACAACCAAAAAAAATCAACAAAAAAAACTTTTCGTGTACCTTCTGACCGGCACTGCAGCGCCCTCTCATATCCGAAGCGGTGTCTCCTTTCACCATAACTACTCGGTAGTTGTAAACCCTCCGCTTCAGTCCAGCTGATGCGTTTTCATCCACGTCAGACCTGATCTCTACGTACTCGATATCTGGAGAGGGGTCAAGAGGAGATTAGACACAGAGATGGAGGAATGAACAAGAACTATGCACGTAGAAATTAAAGATTATACTCTAAAGTGAAACACACCTTGACCCCTGTAGGTGCTGCGCCACAGGTCTCTGATAATCTTGTTGATCTCATCCATCTTCATGCTGTGGAATTTCATGATGGTTCTGCGGAATCCAAAAAGGAGTCAATACGTCAAACTCAACATCGGACTAGTTAACCTTCCATAGAAGCCAGAAAACTTTGACTGAGCTCAAGACAGAAGCAGATTCATGATTGCATTGACATCGAACAGTATAAAATATTTTAACAGTGCAGAATTGTTCAGTGAGTCATAAAAAACAGGGTGAGCAGATGCAGACGGCACCTCAGTGTGCACATTATGGACACTTGTATCAAGGGACACAGATGGATACAATCATCAAGTCTTCTGTAGGTTACTGAGGTATGCTCTTGCATATTTGCATACGGCTTGACCTGACTTCAAACAAAAAGCTACTTTCTGATAATTTGGTTAAAAAGTTATGGCAACAGCAATTTTTTATTTACTAAATCCATGCAATATTGACACGTGACAACGGTATTGATATAGGAGATATAAAAGGCAGGCAACCCTGTGTTGCTTTCCGGAATACCGAGAAGCATTTTGTCTATAATCTAGCAAACTGATGAGAAACTGTTATGTGGTTTGTAAACTTCGGAGTGATAACAGTTTACCGACAGCGCCGCATCCAAGCCCATATATGGTGGAAGGACAAACCGTGAAGGAAGGTAGAAAAGACAGCAGGAGTAAAGCTCCTTATCCATCAATCTGACCAACTCTATCTTGTACGAAACTGTTCATGCATGAGATGAAAACCATGGTTCAAGACTGCATATTGCAAGGGTATGAACGGAGCAGAGATGTTACTTAGTCATGATCAGAAGAACAGAATGATGTTACGTTTAAAAACAGCATACTGCTAATTAGGCCAAAAAAGGTATTTCCCCTCCTTTAGCTTTTCATGTCATATCTTTTAATGAGTATCATTTGGATTTCATCATACTTTTGAATCACTCTCATTCATACTGGCTGTTAGGGCTGAACGATTCTGGAGAAAATGTGAATCACGATTTTTTTGCTTAGAATTGAGATCACGATTCTCTGGCACGATTGTTTCACAAAATGTTTATTGCACTGATGAGTAAAAAAGCATTGTAGCATGGCAGAGGCATAAAGCAATGTTTTTTTTGTTTTGTTCAAGTTCTATCATTGGATGAGAAATGATTTTTACAAAAGAAAAAAAAATAATAATTTGTCTCCAAGATGAGAGGGAATCCTTTAATCCCTCGTGTTGTACAGTGTTTATTGGGGCCGTATCTTTGGCTAGGTGATATGTGATAGCTGCTTTGACCGGCTTTCTAAAACGGAGGCATAATATTCATCGAGTAAACATGTGACGTGACATGAAGCCCGAAGTTGGGCTGGGAACAGTTGACAACAAATTTGTCTTCAAAATAAGATCCTTACATTGCACCCTATTGTAGTTTAGAAGTGGGTTCTTAGCGGGGGGCTTTTACTTTGAAAGTTGCGACCGTTTCTAGCTTGCGCTACAACAACAAGCTAACACAACGAAACCGCTAGAGATCCGGGAGAAGCTAGCATCTCCGGATCTCAGCGGCTGTCCAGTTGTTCAACTAGCAGGCGAGGTGGAAATAAGTGTACCCTCTGAGGCGGCAAATCGGCGGACCTAAACAGACTCTCAATTTGCCGCCCTCTGTCTAAAACCGTGGACCTAGCTGCCCAACGGACGGGCAGATTGGCGGCTTGCTGCCCCGTCTAAAAACGGCCTCTCACTCACTCCTTCCAAACACTCAACTGCAGGCGGGCTTCCTCTGCTGAATCCCGTGTTGTAAAGATGCTTTACCACAGGTTGAGGGAGGAGGCAGCGGCAGTGCTACGTTTGGGGGTGCTTCGAAAAATCCGGGAGGAAACAGGAGCATTTGTTTGTGATTCAGCTCGAGATATAAAATGCTCCAGAATCGCTGTGTGTAGAAATAAGATCACGTGTATGTGTGAATCGAGATCGCGATTTTTTAACGATTTTTTGTGCAGCCCTACTGGCTATTGAAGATCTCCTCCCAACATGACAACAAAATCCAGGCCTTGCTTTTACGTTTATAAGCAGAAAATGACTATAATTGGAGAATGGTTATGGCATATTTAGGACGTAATTTTCTCCTTGCTTTCCTTCCTGAGCTGCAGCAGAGTGATAGTAACACAAACTTGGAATGCTATGTTGGCCAAATAATAATCACAATCAAACTGGCATTACATTCTCAGTAAATCAGTAAATACAATCTGTAACATTGTGATTGTCACAAATGTATTAACCGGGAGAAAAAATAACTTCAGGTTCTAAAGGTAACACCAGTTCTATGAGAACATGAGAGAGATAGTTGTGAGATCCAAAAGCAAAATGTGAGTTCCATGTTCTGAAAATTTAACCTTGCATTACTACTTTTCGTTGTCATATTCAAGTAGTAAAGAAATTCTGGAACTCCACAGACGAGATTCGTTTGTCAACGTCAAAAGTGACTGTTTTCCATCTGTGACCCAGTGACCTCGTGGCCTTCTTCAGATACTTTCAATCCCCTAGACGTACTCAATCTCAACACGGATTCCGCTTCAGTATCACACTTGTTTGAAACAAAACTGTTCCCACTAGAATGAGTAAAACACATTTTTTAGATTATTATCTAAACAAAATAAACACAGAGCTGGAGGCTTCTGTCAGTTGCTTGTTGCTGCTGAGCAGCAAAACATTTTAAACTGTGATTCCTTTATTAACATTTGTTTTATGGATGAATGAAGCAAGCTATTTCATATAGTTACTATATGATGGTGTGCACAATGCTTTAGTTTACCTCACATATATAAAAAATATGTTTTTGTAGTTTTTTTTTCAAATAAAATAAACGCATATGCACAGGATTAACAAAAGTCAAATTATGGTAATGAAACAGATTATAGATACTTGACACAGCGTGGTCTTCAGGGTTTGGATGCATTATGCACACACCACAATTTTTGTTGCAAGTGAGTCATATTGACGTTTGCAAACGGGTCACTAAGGAAGTTTCATATTCAACTCCTAAATCAAAACATCTCACCATGAAAAGCTTTTCTGTGTATTCAGAAAGAAACTGTGACCTGGATGTATGGTCTGCAGTTAGGCTGCAAAAGCCTGCTTGCGATCTTGATAACAGTATAGACACTGATGGCTTAACGAACCCACACATATGGGTAAATGATGCTTCAGCTCTCTTCTCAGATGGTATCTGAGTTGGTGAGCTCACACTTCCTCACTGAGGTTCACTCATGCCTTCATCCTCAGCTAGTGTCACTGTCAGACTTATTCATGTATCCAATAATCATGGATATCATGGTCATGTAAAACCATGACCATGCACACAGATTTTGATTAGAATTCATTTTCTTTGTGAGGATTCAATGGAAAGAACAGATTTTGGTAAAAGAAAAAATATCAATGAAAAAGAATAATGAGCACAGGCCTGATTGGAGATCATAATAAAATAGTAACCTATTGGTTTATTATTTGATATCAACTTTTTTTTAAATTAAAACTCCACAAACAAAGTTCTTTAACATTTTGACTTGTGCAATGTCGTGCTTCACTACCCTGCTGATACTTTTTCAACTGACTGCACATTTTTATCACCAAAATCATTACTGCAAATACCACAAAGATGCCACATTGTAATGATACCGATGATAGTAGCTTAGTCGTGCTTCTTGGAAACAAACCTGATACGTCCTGTCCTGTCCTCGTGAGACAGCATAAAATTGGGTTTGATTGTCCTTCTTAAAACATTTATAAAGGCAAATTATGTCAATTTTCACACCGTCTGTCTGTCTGTCTGTCTGTCAGTCAGTCATCCAGATCTACTTTGATCTACAAGGAAGTGCAGTTTCAAATCTGTTGATATCCGGACACGTTTTGAATAAACAGCAAACACTGCATCATGCAGCTTCAGCGCTCTGGCTTCATGACTCTGCTCGACTACCGTGATCCCTTTCATGTGACCTCATGGGGAAGCAGATGTAAACAAAATGGGGATTAGCTTGATGTTGGAACGCATGAGAAAAAAAGCAAAAGCAGGAGGTCAAACAAGTCTGGATGAGCGTGGGGACAAAGGTTATCTATTTTTCCCTTTTGCAATCAAAAAGACTTAAGACTCGAACTGTTAATCCTTCACATTACCAGATAATCTGTGTCGAACAACATATTTTGAATGTGTGCTGCACAAGTTGTAAATAATTTTGGGCACCAATCTTCTTCTTTTCTTTTAAAATGACCTCCTATTGTATACCCAATGTGTCTGTTTAAAATTGTCTTTGCTTTTGGTTTTCAGAATAATTACCCATTCATTCATCCCAAACACTTTGTGGTGCAAACTGTGATGACAAAGTTTGACTACTGACGTGTGTCATTGCACCCACAGTCTTCGTTCGCCTACACAAAGAATAGTTGGCAGCTGCCACATGCAACCACTTTAGCATATGTCATGCTTGGATTGCTCTGAATGAATATTTACTGGTTTCAATGTATGCCAGGGTAATGTATTGACGTAGACAATTTTCGTACCGTGGGAATTTGCTGATCTATAACCTGGAATTGTACCATGTTAGCGTTATCGGAAGAAATATACATTTTCAAGTTTATACCAAGTTATTAAAAGTTTGTGAGAATATATACATAGCAGCCCACTGCTCCTAGCTTGTGTGTATATGTATGTGTATACTTAGAATGTGCAGCTAGGAATGGGTTAAATGCAGAGGACAAATTTCAGGTATTCATGTCTGACAAATCAAGATTCTTCTTCTTCTAAAAACAAAAACAGAAATCAAAAACTCTTATTTCTTTAAGGGTCAATGGAGTCGATAATAGCAATTGTGTAATACAGTGAAACCATGCAATTCTGAGATGGTTATCATACTGTCACCATCTCATACAAATTCATCCATGGCCACTTATAGAAATAATGATAAACTGCTGGTGAGTCACATCACACTGTGTTTTGATTTCTAACTGTCTGGAATTAGCATAAAGTAAATGCTACTGCTGAGCGTTCTGCACTGTAGCTGCTTGAGGAAACATTAGCTTCATACTTTGATAGCACAAGGTGCATCACAGCTCCAAAAGTACTAGAGGTTTAACATTACAGACTTAAAATAATGATATGATGAACAGGTTGAATATGCAAAAAGAACATCTATACTGCACACAGAAAGGCACTGACCGGTCGATAGCTTAAAACCCAGAATCTTCGTGCTGAGGTTAAAGTGCACCCCAGCGTTAGTAATCAGTAAACGAGTCGTTTTACTGTGGAACTTTCCATCGGATACATTTTTACAGCCCCCAAAGCTAATGCTCGGAAGAATTACAAGAGAATTGACATCACTGTTCAAACTCAAAGTTTTCCCACGTTGACCTAGCTGACGTTCTAACTTGCAACCTAAAAACTTCAAAGGTATCGATACGGATGATAACAGACGGATGTCTCATAACAAGAAGGATGGTTAGATGGTGCCAAAGTTAAGTCATAGAAACTCTACTACCTGCTAGTAAAAACGTAGCCTCTTTTATAAACAAACCCAAATACTCTGTCTAGTTTTTTCCCATAAACCTTGACTCTGCAGGGTTCCTCTTATTTATATGTATCTGTAATTGGAGAAATTGATTTTAGAGTTGTTTTTGATTTGTTTGGAAGTAGGCCTCATGATAAACAGTGTCTGCAAGTGTATGATTCAAATGTTTTCATAGTATACAATACTCAATATCAGCACCCAAATCTGTTGAATCAGGAGACAAATCTATTGTCACAGCCCTGATAAAAAATCTAATTAATTAAAGCTCACCGCGTTCCCTAAAACCCTCAACACTGAACTGCGAAGAGAAATAGTTTGTGGATAATACCTCAAATAAGTGTGAGTGTACATGTTAAGGCAGCACTCACTGATCCAGGGCCTTGTAGTAGAGTTCCAGGTCTTTTATTACCAGCTCTGTGGTCCTCATTGTGATCATCTTGTTTTTGTAGCGCTCATCAGCTTTGTCATACTGATCTTCTCGCAGCTCTTTTCTGCAAGCAATCAATTTTAAAAGCATAGGTCATAGGTTGGATACTGAATTCAGTTATGCTCTGAGTTGCCTAAATCCAACCATAGATCTTCATATCTAACCTGTAATGCATTATCTCCTCCTCAAAGCCTTTCTGACGACCCAGTGCAATACTGCGGTTCTTCTTCAGGTCTTCCAGCTTGCGTTCACCTTCACGTCGTTCTCTGGACAACCGCAGAAAACGTTTAGGTAAAAACATCATTGCTAACTTCTTATATTATTATCAGCCTGACCATGTGTAAGCTTAACAAATTCAAGTGGGACACCGCAGAGGTAAAACAGGCATGATTGTAAAGGTGTAGCGCTCTTACTGGCGTAGCTGCAAGACTTGCATGTTGCCCATGTCCTTCATAAGAACCTCGCGTTTAGCCACAACATCTTTCAACTCCTCAACACGCTTCCTCAAGGTCAGGTTGTCCTGCAACCAGCGCTCCTGGACCTGAGAAGTATAAACAAGTTTGAAATGTAACCAACTAACAGAAGTGTTTGCAACTAGAGGGCCATGTCCCTACAGCACAGTGCTCTGCAGGTGCAAAACTGGATGCAACACTGAGAGCTGAAGTAGATAACCAAGTCCTCAACTTGTAAAATGGTAGAATGAACATACAACTTCCAAAAAAAAAGAGATCAAAAGATGAGAATAAAGTCAATACTGACTCAGGAGACTGTACCTTTTGAGTGTCTATGTCCTGACGGATGTTTCCCATCTCTTTGTTGATCTTCTCCTTATTCTTCTCGGCCTCATGGAGGTGAGTGTTGGTTTCTTGAAGCTCAGACTCTTTTTGCTGCATCAACATCAACAGACAATGTCAACAAAGTCGTTTAATACTTTTTAAATAATCCAAACACAATTACAGCCAGGCCAATCACAAAGTTATTCAAATGCAAAATGATACATGTATGACAGTGGGACACGTTACCTCTTTGTATTCGTCTTTGCCCTCATCAACGTATTTGGTAATTTCTCTTTCAAAGCTGGTGATCGCCTTCACTCTCTCTTTAATGGCACTGATCTGTCAGTGAGACAACAAACTGATCATTAAGCAGAAGAAACTTAAAGCCGCTTTAAGTCTGTTTTTAGAAAAAACGCTTTCAGAACCCACTCTTAATCCTTCACTTTAAACATCAGCAGGAAATGTGACAGCGGTTATGCAAATGTAAGGAAAAATAAAAGGAAAGATAATTGAAACAAGCTTGTTGATGGATGTGAAAGACGGACAAAAGTGAGAATGTGTCCACCTTCTCCTGGCACTCTTCCTGCTTCTGCTTTTTGCGCTCCACAAGCTCTTGCTTCTCCAGTTGCAGCTTCTCCAGAGCCGTGGACAAAGGAGACAGCTGTTCCTTCGCTTGCTGGTTGGGCACAAAGTGAAGGGAAATTTACAGACGAGACCGACTTTCCTTTATGAGCATACACAGCTAACGAAATACATGAAGCAAACAACAAGTTAAATATAAGCAGAGGAATTCAAAGTAATACAGGATGGACTTGATCTTTAAAACATGCAAAATGTAATTCACCAGTGTTTGTGCATCAACTTCTTACAGTTGCTTACATAAAGAAACAAACAAAAGAAAGTAGATTATACCCTAATGTCCCTGGTTAAGGCCTGTATTTCAGTGGTGAACTCGACGCACTGCTCCTCCAGCTGCTGCTGTTTCTGCATATCACTGCTTAGTTTCAGTTTCTCTGCTCTCGTCTCATTCACAGAACTTTTCAGCATCTGAATCTGGTCCTGCTGGTCCTGGATCAGCTTTCGTTTCAGCTCCATCTTGCTCGAGGCTGCAAGGACCCACAAATGTTACAAACAGGCAAAGAACAGGACAACAAAAATATTGCAATTTTTATACTCAACTATGTGCAGCTGGGGACCAACAAATGTTCTTTAGTGTAGATGTTTCCAAAGTAGGGCTGCACAAAAAATCGTTAAAAAAATCGCGATCTCGATTCACACATACACGTGATCTTATTTCTACACACATCGATTCTGGAGCATTTTATATCTCGAGCTGAATCACAAACAAATGCTCCTGTTTCCTCCCGGATTTTTCGAGGCGCCCCCAAACGCAGCACTGCCGCTGCCTCCTCCCTCAACCTGTGGTAAAGCATCTTTACAACACGGGATTCAGCGGAGGAAGCCCGCCTGCAGTTGAGTGTTTGGAGGGAGTGAGTGAGAGACCGTTTTTAGACGGGGCAGCAAGCCGCCAATCTGCCCGTCTTTTAGGCAGCTAGGTCCACGGTTTTAGACAGAGGGCGGCAAATTGAGAGTCTGTTTAGGTCCGCCGATTTGCCGCCTCAGAGGGTACACTTATTTCCACCTCGCCTGCTAGTTGAGCAACTGGACAGCCGCTGAGATCCGGGAGATGCTAGCTTCTTCTCTAGCGGTTTCGTTGTGTTAGCTTGTTGTTGTAGCGCAAGCTAGAAACGGTCGCTACTTTCAAAGTAAAAGCCCCCCGCTAAGAACCCAGTTCTAAACTACACTGGGGTGCAATGTAAGGCTCTTATTTTGAAGACAAATTTGTTGTCAACTGTTCCCAGCCCAACTTCGGGCTTCATGTCACGTCACATGTTTATTCGATGAATATTACGCCTCCGTTTTAGAAAGCCGGTCAAAGCAGTTATCACATATCACTTAGCCAAAGATACGGCCCCAATAAACACTGTACAACAGGGATTAAAGGATTCCCTCTCATCTTGGAGACAAATTATTATTTTTTTTTCTTTTGTAAAAATCATTTCTCATCCAATGATAGAACTTGACCAAAACATAAAAAAACATTGCTTTATGCCTCTGCCATACTACAATGTTTTTTTACTCATCAGTGCAATAAACATTTTGTGAAAAAAACGTGCCAGAGAATCGTGATCTCAATTCTAAGCAAAAAAATCGTGATTCACATTTTTTCCAGAATCGTGCAGCCCTATTCCAAAGTATGACAATGAAAGCACCATGTTCTCTCTCAATCTCAACTGAGTTGTCACATTAGGGTAATCATAATAATGAAAATACAATCGTTGGGAAAAAATAATGATGAAGATAAAAGAAAACACGCTGCTCACTTTATTTGATTTGATTCTTGGAAGACACAATTCCTTTGATTCTGAGCCTTTTGTCTACAAAATGTTTAGTGTGGTTTGCTCTTAAGATGTGTCAGTACTGTGTTGAGTATTTTGGGGGCGGGGTCAATCTGAACTAACCTTCTTAAAACACCAAAGTCACATAACATAATAACACAAATAAACTAATCAATCAAAGCATCTATAAACCAGCAACTCCTGTGTTCTTCAAGGTTAATCACTGTTTTTGTAAATGGAGTCTGGTGGCTTTGAAGACATTCCAAAAATCTTCTCTCTCACTTGAAATTCTGATAATGTCATGCAAGTCATGATAATTAGGTCAGAGTTGATGACAAATAAGACCGAGACAGATATCAGAATTTCCCTCTTAGTGGGCGTATGATGTCATCTTACTGGTGTCTAGCTTGTGCTGAGTTTCCTGTTTCTCCTGACTGACTTGCTGGGTGGTTCTGGTCAGATCTACTCCCTGGAGTTTGGATGCATGCTGAGCTATTTTCCTCTCCAGCTCTTTAAGGTCCATCTGGAAAGAAAATATACAGTAAGATGAAGAAAGACAGGGGAATATACATTTCCAGGAATTTGCAATGTCTGCAGTGATGTTTCTGAATCACCAAGATTATTTCAGTTTCACAACTCACTCAACTTTTCTTTATGGTGCCACTGTTTGCAACTTATAAAGTGAAAATAGGAAAAATAACAAGAAAAGGAAGAGGCTCATAGGTCTAAACATGAGGAGGAGCGGATGGAGTAGAGTGGAGGGATTCAAATGGAAAGAAAGAGGAGAGACACTGCCAGATAATTATCACAGAAAGGAAAGAGACCGAGATGGTCAAATAGATGAAGGCAGACAGGAGGATGGTACCAGGTATTTGTCCATGAGAGATATATCCTGCAGACAGGCCTTGGCTGTTTCTTCTTCTGACATCTGAGTAGCAAGCAGAGTGTCCTGCTCCTCTACATCACTCTTCAGCCTCTCGATTTCCCTGTTCACAGTCTGCAGGCGGTTTCTTAACTCAGGCAACTCTTTTTCCTGAAGCTGGACAATCGACTGCCTAAAATGAGAAACAAAATATACTTTGAGTGGAGAATAAAGGTCTAAGACCTACATTTATTTCAACACTTGTATTCAATATTCTCTTTTTATCGACTCCAGAAGAGTTTTCACCACACGATTCAACAGGCACGCATAATATGGGAATTATCTGGGTTCGTGTTACCATTTAGAGAAAAATATTTTGTGACTTTCTGCCTTAAAATTACAGCTTCCAACTCATGTGACGGTACAGTGTCTTGTAATAACATGAAAGGTGTCTCTGGGTCGTCCACTTTGCCGACCTACTCTTTGTTTCTGCACTATGAAACTGGGGTGAGACGGGAGGATCACAGTGTTAGGATCTTTGTAGTCGGCACCTACATTACATACAACAAACGATCGAGGATTTATTTTTACAATAGTGGTGCTGGACTCAGAACTGTGAGGGGCACCACATTGCACAAAAAGCCAATTTCTACATAATGCTAACAGAAGGCCTGATAAATGACCTGATATCTGAGACACAGAGCGCAACTTTATTCAATTAAACTTTCTACTTTGATAACATCAGTCAAGTCTGTTTGGATCGCCATTAAATTAGTACAAAACACTCCAGGATTTCCTGTTTGAGGCTAACTCAAACTACAAGAGGGCCTCCCATACACACAGGTAATGCATTATATATGTAATTTCTGTCATTCTGTCAGGAGTATTCCAGATAATTGAAATCATATGTTCATCTTGTTGCAGGTCTTCACTTGAGTCTACCATATCCCAGAATAAGATTTGGTTGCAGGAATTTTTGGGGCAGTTTATCTGTTAAATCTGGAATTATGCTTTGTATTTTCTATACTCAGCTGAATGAACTTTTCTCTGCAATTTCACTGTTAAACTCCTCTGAATATCACTTCATTTGTAATAATGTTATTAAGGTAATATATACGCAATGTTCTTTATTATAAAATGAAGAGGGTGGCTGCAGGGTAACTTCACTCTGAACTGAGGAAGTCTGCTCAGGTCATGAAAAGCGAGCAGAGAGAACCAAAAATAAAACCTCAATCATATAAGACTCTAGCTCCATCTAGTGGGGGGCATGATATAAAACCTGTGTTCTACTCCCTTTAACAAAGAAGTGGGAAAAAAATCATAAAGAATAAGCTAAAAATTAATAATACATTGATTTCAATACTCAGATACAGTTAATTATGCATGCTCATGTAAGTATGAACGTTGTGAAGAGGCCGACTGCAGACACTAAGATTCTGTTTTTGCCTGAATAGTTTGAATTAATTTATGGCAGACTAGTATTTGATGTCAAACACATATTTAGTCAAGTCCTCTATTTGACTATAATATTTTTTTCATGGTCATTGAATCAGATTCAGTAAATCAGTCTTGTATTGGACTGGACAGAACTCAACTTCCTCTACATGTCGTAGTGCTTGAATGAACTCAGCAGATTGTGACAAGAAAGTCTACGGTCTGTTGTGTGTTATGATTGAGTGAATGGGTGAATACGTCTGCGATTTATTTTACTTTTCTTTTTTTAATTGTGTTGATCATGACACCTTATGTATGTACCTTCGTCTCAGACTCTGAAATTGGGAAATGCATCCGCGACAGATAATCGTCAAGCTACTTTAAAAGTTGTTCATGGGCACAGGATGTATGTCTGATGCTTTACAGACTGTGAAGCCCATCGAGACAAATAATGATTTGTGATACTGGGCTACAAAGATAAAAACTGACATGTCAACAGAAAGTATGCAGAGCCTGAGAGCGTTCTGGTTTTATCTTGTGCAGAATATAAAGCCACTGTTTCCTTGTAGCAGTGAAACACTGATACCTGTTTGCCCCCTAGGATTTTTAAATCAGTCTCCAGTAAAAAAAAATTGACAATCAAGTGGGAAATGTGTTACAGAAGCTCCTTCGTGAACAGATGGAGACTGGTAAGTTGCTAAAACAGCACACATTTCAAGCCTTTCCTGTCGTACTTACAAAAAGCGATTAAAGTATTTATGTGAAGAAATAGTACTTCGTAGAGAAGCTCAAATCAAGCGTACTTTCTCGCCAACAATCTGACAAATGCCTTGTTTGACAGGTACAGACATTTCTAGCTGCAGCCCTGTTTTAAAGTGCTTTAATGTTTTTATATGTCCTGACAGATCTGCTAACTTGTTACTCTACAACACAATCTCTGACTTGCCACAGCCAGCTTTCTCCATACCTGACAGGTCTGAGAGCCACCATGTCATCTCTCTTCCTCTCCTTCCTCTTCAGGTCCTGCTCTGTGTTTTTTAGCTTGTCTGGCACCAGCCGTAGTTTGGACTGCATGTCACTGATGACTTCCTGCAGATCAGACTCAGAGGGGAACGTCCGCTGGCACACAGGGCAGCAGGGCTCTCTCTCCTCTGTCAGCTGGCCGATGAACTGGGTGTATACCGCTGTAGCTCCGGCTAGCATGGCTATATAAACACAAGTAGAGGCTTTATTATGCTGTTGAAATGAGTGCAAATGTGACTTAAACTTCACCAAAGTTATTTTGATTAGTTATTCTGACTAGATGAAATTGCACAGTGGAGTGATATCAGTGAAAAACACACTCCACTCGACACATCCTAAATGACAATTGCAGATATCTGTAATTAGGTTTTGACAACTTCAAATAATAGCTGCACACATCTCAAACATTATTAAGACTAGTCTGAATAGTGTCGTCTATAGTTGTTAATGCAAAGCTCTCCATTTGATATCAGCCCAGCACAGCCTTTGAACGGTCTAAGCAGAATCAATGGTGGTCACTTATGGACTGTCTTACTGCAGGAGATGAAATCCTCTGTATTTCTAGAACCAGCTCCAGCGGCTTCTCTGACATGTCTAAATTTGGATAAGTCAAAATATAATTACAGATATCTTGAATTAGAGCTTTGATGAGGCAAAATGACACTGCAGATATCAGTAATGAATATCCAGCCAAGCTAACAAATGTTTAAACGTCTTGCTATAGCTCCTTGGTTGTTTTACCGACAACATGGAAATTAATGCTACCAATATAAACACTAGTATAAAGTAGAGCAACTCCAAGGTTAAAATGTGATTCTGGTACTGTGTGTATCATCCTCACTGACAGAAGTAGTGCACTACTGGCTCGCTCAGCTGTTCTTGTCACCTCTCAACCTGGATTACTATGAGTGTGTGTGCCTAGAATCTCCTTCTAATTTCTATTTGCTGAGCGTTTACCTCTCTGTTTGGAGACCTTTTCCAAGTCTTCTTGCAGTTTGCCCAGGTCCTGCTCCAGTTCCTGACTGCCACACACATTGAAGAACTTCTCTTCGTCGTTTGCTAGCTGCTGCTCCTTCTTCCGTACCTCAGCAGCAATGTGGTTTTTATTTTGTTCATTTGATGCCAGGTCCTTACTGAGAGTTAAGACAATCATGAAACAATATCAGCCAGTGCCACAGAAAGTGATTTGTTTTTTCTGCTGCAACAAAGGCATGAGCTTTGATGTGAACACATATTACTAACTTCAGTTTGGCGAGTCTGTCCCTGGTAGCATTGACTTCCTTAGACTTGGCGTAGATCCAGTCCTCCAGCTGCCTCTTGTTGGGAAAGTAGCCCAGCAGTGACACCAGATCCTCGTTGTGCCGAGACTTGATCTTACGCACCTGCTCCTCCTTCTCTGTCTGGAGGAATGATGGAGGAAAGATGAGCCAACAGAGAATGGAGAGACAACAGGAGCAGGTAAAGAAGAAGGGGAAAGAGGAAAAGCAAACAGAGGAGATCAGCACACGGTGTTCAATTATCAACAGAAAGGGTCACTCAGGAAAGATAGAGAGAGAGTTTCCTGTGAATCTCGCCAACATATTACCTTGTCCCTTGTCAACATGTCCATCTGCGTGCGTGCGGTGGTGTGTGTGTTGAGCGTCTCCATCTCTTTGTCAAGATGTCTTTGTGTGCGGTCAAGTTCGGCCTTTTCTCTCTGGAGCTCCACGACTTCAGCCTTCAGTTCCTCCACGTTGGAGTTCTGAACTGTGCTTTGCAGCTCACGTTCCTGAAGAGGAAAATGCACATAAACACACATGAAGTCGAGTAACCAAAACACATGGCACCATATGTTATGTATGAGATTGATACTGCTATGAATTTAGTGGTTTTTCAGTATTTAGCTTGGGACAAACTTTCTGTAAAAAAACTAAATATAAACAACAAAGAGACAACTAAATTTTTTGTTCAATAACACACATTTACACACACTTCACAGCTGATTAAACACCATGTAACAAAACCTTCTCGTACCCAGTGTGTGAGTACTCACCGCTTTAGACAGTTCACTCTCCAGTTCTTGCAGTCGGCTAGATGAACCCTCCAGTCTCTGCAACTCTGTTCTGAAGTTCCTCAGTTCTTGTTGCTTCTTTCCTTGCAGGTCTCTCTTTAACTCCACGGTTCTCTCCAGGCCGGTCTTCTTATCCCTCATTTCGTCAATGGATTGCTGCTTCTGCTGCTCCTTTTCCTGAAAGTCTGCCTGAGTGGAGAGAATAATAAGAGGAGGAATTAGGTATTAACGTCATGAATGGCACATTTAATTGCTATCTGACTGAATGCTACTCAAAATCTCTCTTGTGGGTAAAACTGAAAATGTAAAAAAAGATAAATAATAGCCGTTTAATAGCATTTGATCCTGCAAAAACTGCAATAGATATCTCTACTTGTGATGTATAGGAAATTAATAATTCACATAATGAGAACATCACCATACAGCAACTATCAATCTGGACAGACAAACAGTGTTTCTGAAATCTCATGCACATTTTAAAGCTCTCATGATCAAGATTTAGTTGATATCTCTGAGGTCACACCCTGCGCCTTCTACTGTGGTGACTTAACTGATCTTCTTTCCTGGCACTGATAAAAATCTAGATCATATCTGCAGAATAAAATACTGTATACAGCACGTTGTGACTTATTTAGTTGTTTTCAGTAACCAAAATGGGCGTTTCTTACCATGACCTGACTGGCTGTCTGGTTTTCCTGCTCCAGTCTCTGTTTAACTTGGCGGTGAAAGCTCTCAAGCTGCAGGGTGGAGAAAGGCAGTCGGTCGTAACCCTCCATCTCCAGATAGGATGACAAAGAGCGAACCTGAGAAGAGACACTGCATGTGAGCGCTTTATCCAACAAGCTTCAAATTTAAACATTTTCTTTAAGTTGGGATAAATGGTAAACTGATTATCTTTATGTAAAATCCATGCAATGAATTAAAACAGTGGCACTCTACTTTCATTGTGTAAGTATTTACAGTATAACAGCTGTTGTTTCTGTCTTGAGTATAGTAAGTGTCTGTAGTTAGAAAACTGAATGGATCATTGGTAAACTGACAGTGTTTGCAGGGTGTGATGGACATCTGCTCATTACATTACATTCATCTTGCAGACACTTTTGTATAAAGCAACTTACAATGAGTGTATTCGACTTCCATGTGAAAAAGAGCTCTATGTTGTCAAAATATGGAGACATATCCCGTCCAAACAACTAAGAGCGTGCAGAGAGTTTAAATTAACAACTCACCTCATTATCGCGGTTCTTAATGTTGTCAGTGTGGCGGTCGGCCTCCAGCTGTAAACGACCTGAGAAAAGAGGGAAACATCAGCCTTCATCTATCTGTAGGTTCATCCTTCCTTTAATTATAACCGTATTTGCAATTCAGGCAAAATGCGATTGTGTGGTCTATTATTTCCCAGATATATAGACTGATCTGTATGCAGGTGTGTGTACCTTGTTCCATCAGGAGGTCAGCCTTGACTCTGTTGAGTCTCTGGCACTCCCGACTAGCTTTCTCCAGCTCCTTCTGGCAGTCTGTCAGTCTGCGCTCCTTCTCCTTCACTGTCCTCTGGTGGTTCTGGTAAATCTCCAGCAGCTGCTCGTCTGAACCCTGGAACACCTGTCACGTACACACTTCACTGACTTAGTGTGGCCCTGAAGCTCAATGAGCACCGTCAGGGTCAGAGTTTTCACTCCACTGGGGCCTTCCGTGATAAGAATATAAGCACCAGTGGATCTTTAAAAATGATCTGGATAAAAAGCAGAGCGTATACCTTCTTTCAAGTGAAACAATACCTGCACAGAGTGAGAACACTGCATCATTACTACATCACATGTGAGGCTTTAGTGTAACTTCAGTAATCAAACAAGACTGAAAGATTCTATAAATATGTTTAATTGCTCAATTACTTATTACTTAATTCTCCTGTTACATTTGCAGGTCAGAGACAAATGAATACGACCACAGAAAGCAACTTATAATATTAAACTCGCCACTGACAATTTCACTCTCTCAAACAGAACAGTCTTCAGCGGCCGACATTAACACAACTGAGAACAGATGGAAGGAAGAGATTTCTAACTTCTGTCAGGCAGAGGAGCAGAAACATCCAACAGTCATAAACAAATTCAAATCAATACAGACCAGTGATGAACTGGCTCGTCATTACAGAATTACAACAACCTCATTCACCATCTGCATGCTTTCTATTAGTTTCTCATTTAGGTAAATGATACTTCATAGAGTGCAGTCTGGAGTCTGGAGTGTTTTATTGAGCAGGTGTTTAGCAAAATAAACTGTCAAGAGAGACAAATTGGTATATTTTGCTGTGTTTTCCACTTTCCAGCCTCATCATCGTTGTTTATGCATTTAATTTCTCTTCTGCTCTCTTCTTTATTTATCCTCTTGTCAAGTTTCCCCAAAATGTTTTGCCAATATGTTGCCTACACAATTGTTAATATCTGTGGAAGGTGAGCAGAGATTTTGGTGCTCGAAACCTTTTTTTTTTTTTTTTTACCTGTTCCATTGTTTCCTCAAGCTCCTTGTTGTCTTCCTCCATCTGCTTCTTCCTGCTGTCTAAAGCCTTGATGTCGTTGTCGAACTTCATCACTTTCCCCAGTTTCATGTCGATATCATTAAGACGATTCTGAAAATGTATACAAGTTAAAATATTACATAATGTACACCACTGTTATATGTATTTTTTATGTAGGAGAAAGGTTGTTGTGTTAAGAGTCACAGTAGGTTTATCTGCATTTTCTTACAGGTAAGTATAAAGTAAAAAGACAGTATTGGGTTCAGTGGTCGGTTTTTAAGACTTCTGACATCAGAATGCAGAAGAGCTCGACTCATTTTGACAAAAAGACATTATAAGATGAATAAATAAAATCAGATATAATGCTTGTGGTATTTAAGACCTCTCAAATTCAAGTTTAAGACTATTTAGTGCTGACTTAATGCGTTTTTAAAGACTTTTACAGGATCTGCAGACACCCTTCACCTGTTGGATTTGTCCTTGCACATGTACATCAACATACACACAAACACAAATCATTAACACACCTCCAGTGGATCAATCTGGTTCTCTATCTGCTGGATGCTGTCTTTAGAGGACATCAGCTGAGCCTCCTTAGTGGCAACCGTTTCTCTGATTTGCTGGGCTTTCTCCTTGTTCTGCTTCAGGTAGCGCAGCTCCATCTGACACTCTCTGACTGTATGACCCTTTTTTAGACGCAGCTGACGCATCGTTTCCAGAGCTTTGATATACCTGGGAGAAACACAAAGACATAGTAAGAGGTACCCTTCTAATGGCACATAGATGTTAATATTTTGCTTTTGACTTGGAGGTATTGAGTTGACTTTACTTGGTTGCAGCAAAGATGGAATCAAACTTTTCTTTGAGCGCTTTGCCCTCGCTGAGTGGCCAGTTAGAATCCTCTTGGTGGCAAAAGATGACGTTATTCAGCACAGGCTTCGACACGCCCAGTGCAGAAATCATCTCCCGATCAATTTCACCGCACTTTGATGACAAGCTCATCTTTTTACCATCTCTGGGTGAATAATGATGGAGGTCACATGTTAAGACAGGGGTCGTGTTATATCAATATCAGTTCAAAAAACAAAACAAAATATGAGTAGAGACGCTCAAGACTGTGGCTTACTTCATTCTGACAATGACCTGCTCCAAGCTTTTGAAGGTGTAGGTCTTTCCCTTCATAGTGCAGGACATGGCACGCTGGACAGACATTTTCTCTCCATTGGCGTCCGTGAATAAGAGTCGAATTTGAGCTCGTACTTCTGTCTCATGGGCGTCCTGGAATTCGCACAGAATGAATATATCTTAACAAAGAACCTTAGTAATCCTCACCTGAATGGGACTTGAAGAAAATGCTCTGGTACATTTATTTCCACACAGATCTTCAAAAGTACACAAAAGGATTGTGAGGCCTTTGTCAAAATATTAAAGAATGAATGCAAATTAAGTTGCATTGCCTTTCCTGGATAAATCTCATGTAAGAAATGTCAGGATTTGTGGAAGATCATATTTCAGCTTTCAGTTTGAAGGAGATGGCTCCTATAATTATCTATTAGTGTAAATTGAATGATCCCTGCATAATAAGCAGTGAAATATTGAGGATACTGACTAACTTTTTTTTTTTTAAAGCCTTTTACAGGCCCTAACTGACACAAAAAATCGAGCTCACCTTTGGATCATGAACAAAAGAACTTCCTTTAGATCCAGGGGGCATGTCTCCTGAAGTTGCATACTTAAGACACTCAATAATAGTCTGTAAAAGAAAAGGGTCATATTGTACAAAACTTCAGTTGATGAGAGAAGCAGTTATTATCTGATAATTTTTTATCCAACATCTGGTGTGGCAACTTTCAAAATATAAAATAAAGAGAGAGAGAAAGAGGGAGCGAGGAAGAAAGAAAAAAAAAATCTGACCAAATGTGTATATGTGTCATCAAGAGGATACTGTCAACTGTCTTGTTCATCCTCTACAGGTCATGCTTAACAGTCCAACCTTTGCTCTCACCAAAACATATTCTCATACCGTTTTCCCTGCTCCGTTGGGTCCCACCAGCACAGTCAGGGGATCAAAAAAAGTGATGACTTGATTGTCTTTATCCTCAATACCAAAGCTCCTCACCCCTTGGATGCTCATCTTGCGTATCTTTGACATTGTTGCTGTCTGAAAGAGAAAGAGAGAGAGCATTTCAAAGTGAGATCAACTAAAGAACATATTGACGAATACTGACTTCTTATATGCATCGTCATCTTAAAATTCAGTTGGGGCAACACTGACAAACAAGCTTATCGTGGTTACTGGTGATATCAGTTGATCTGTTGAGTGCGGCATCTGGGTGGTGTGTGTTTGCACTTTGCAGCTACTGATTTACACTGACTGATAGCTTTTAGCAAAATTTGTCGTCTCAAATAATCCCTGAGATTAACAAGTACTGTGGTGGCACCCAAAATACATTTTGGGCAGCTTGTCTCAGTTTGGTGAAAGGGAGGCACTTTAATTTAGTAGTATACAGCTGCATTTTCAGTTTCATAAGAAAAATAGGTGAACATATTTCCTTTGTTTACATTTTGTGAGTTTATTTTGTTTAAGAGAGCCTGTGGAACGGGCTGGAGGTTGTTAAAAAATACAGAACCAAAACAAGTCGTTCATGAGTAGGTTCCTCTGCGAATGCTGCCTGTGTGATTATGTTTCAGGCACTGGTAGTTTGTCAAGCTGAAGGTGGCCAGTCGGGCAATTTTAACATCACACCTAACCTAATGAAAGGCCTCTACAAGACCAGCAGAAAGGATAACATCATTTTAGTTAGCAGATTTTTACACTGGCTCCCTGTGTGCAAAATAATTTACTTAAGTTCTGCTTTTGGTTCTTCAAGAGCTGAATGGTTTGGGCCAAAATACATTTCTGATCTGAAGCTCCTTATGTAATAAGATGTACCTTTATTAATCATCTATAGGAGAAATTCGATTGAAATTCGATTTTCTGCTACTAAATAATTTCAGCCCACTTCATTTATTTGATCAATTCAGCAAGTGAATTCAGATTATTCAGTGCTGATTGTTTATTACTCGTGACATCAGATAGTGTTGAGCTCACTGAGGCCACAGAATTGTGACCAGTCACAGAGAATCAGAGATGAAGCACTGCATTTTAAAATGCATTTATTCTGTCTGCAACTGGACACAAAAACAACAATACTGATAATCATTAAAATGCTGAATATTGGCCCTGATAATTGGCCTGATTGACAATCACTGTAACTCCTAGTGCAAACCATAACAACAAGTAGCAGTGCAAGGTAGGAACTAAGAGAAAACGATAAAATAAAAATAGACACAAACAAATAAGATAAAATAGAATAGAACTGCTTTACATACTAGATGGATCTGTGTGCATGTAAATAACCTGTACAATGGTCATGTTAATGTGCAAAAACATGTCTGATACACACAGACACTCATACAGACTGCTTTAATATAGATGTGCTTGTATCTGTCCAGATCTGTCAGGTCACCTGGGACAGGTCTGCTTTTTGTGCCCAAGCTAGCTAATTAACAAATGCAAAAGCTGTCGCTAACAGACAGTAACTTTTACTGAAGTTATTTTCCTTACGACTTAAAGAATGAATCTGTGAAAACACAGAGACCGGATGTTTAACAAGCTAACACAGTTTACTTTCCCAACGTGATGAGGCTGAATGACAAGCAGCTAACTTACCTGTCAACACAGCAGGCTAGCTAACAACGTCAGTTTGGCTAACTACATGCTACGTTGCCGTGTTTAACAGTTAACGACTCCCCGCCTAACACACAGCTCCTCTGTACGGTAGAATCATTGCATTCGTTCGTAGGAGTTATCTCCAGCTGCATTTATGTTAAACTCACCTCGGTGTGTTGTTAGGTTTTAGGCATGAAAGTGGCCAAACAGTTTTCGCGCTGTTGGGAGTGTGACGTCAGAGCGGAGCCCTCTAACTTCCGGGACAAGGAACGTGGACATAGAATGAGAACGCGTAGAACGGTGATCGCTTCTCAAAAAACGGGTAACCGTGATTTATGAGTGCTAAATGCGTTGTCCACAATGAATGTTCGCATACACAGTAGTACCAGTTATTTAACATGAGCGTTTTTAACTGTTACAAAGAAATGATTTACCAATACAATAACTTCTTCTATTAATTCCATTTCTTTTACCAAGGAGTCGTGGCAGTTCAGTCTTCTTCGGTGGTGGCTGGTAAACTCCAAACACTGATTCCTGGTAAAAGGTGGTTTTTAATGTATTTACTCTTCTATCTCTCTCTTTGTTAAGGTTTTCTTAAACGTTATCCCCATGTGATACTTGCACACTATTCCTCCCTTAAAGGCTGACTGACTGACACTTCATATAAGCAGATCATGTTTGTTTTTTTCAGCAGCTGCAGTGGATGAATGAGGAGGGTGTATTAACACAGTGAAAGAATAAAACTCCTAAAAATAATAAAGTGTAAAGCTGGAGAATTCCATTATATTTTCTTATTATCAAACCCCTTTTAAATACCCAAACTAACAACGCAATCAGTCCATCTCCACAATAGCCTACTTTACAACTCACAAACACACTATGGCACTCAGCCCCAGGTCCACTGGTTCTTAATGAAGATGCAAATATTTAAAATCGGTCACAAATATATAGTTGAATTTAAAAAAAGTAATGTCCTAAACCTGTTGTGTACTGCACTCAGAGCAGATGATAATAACCGAGTTTATATTGCATTTTGTTGGGGACTATTTTCAGCAGAGCATTGATACACATTTGGTTCTTTAGTGAGTATTTATGGCAACAAGACTAATAAAAATAAAAAACATGTCACCCAGTGCACCAGTATGGCTTGTGTATGTGCTTTTAATTTGAGCAATATTAGACTTTGGCCTAATACAGCTAGCTTGTTATTCTGGTGTATAATGCCTAATAGTATAATAACATATATAATAGTATATATAATAACGACAATATATAATAGTGTATAAAGCTATATTAGACTTTGATAAGGACACATTAATTGTTGTGTTTGGTCTTTTCAGTGGATTCATTTTAATTGCTGACAGAATGAAACATATAGAATATCTTCAGCCTCATCCATTAAAGATTAGTCATCGGTTAAAACTCTCTTTGTCTTGTTGGATTCACATGGTCACTGCTCCTGCTTCAATTATACTAATTTTGATTTTGATTTGACATGTACATAAAGCACATCGTTTATAATTCAATTGCTCCTTTTCTTATATATTCCTGATGATCTCTCATCTCAAAACATTTACCACAAGAGGACAGTATTTCCCTGTGGAAAAGATGGTGCTGCGAATCTCACAGATTACACCATCTCCCTCCTCTCCTCTGTGTGTTATATTTGAGTATTGCTGTGACAACCACAGTGACACTGTTGGCCATTAAATAACATTGGTTTGCAAGCCCGCATGTAAAAACTGTACAGTACATGTTTGTGTCATTTGGCAGAGACTTCAACGCTCCAGTACTTCAGCAAAACTGAGTAGAAAACAGATGGCGTGAGTAAGAACATAAAACTTGCAAGACAGCAGAGCAACTGTGTGTCTATTTGTGTGTGAGACAGGAAGGGGGGGGGGGGGGGGGGGGGAGAAATCTAATTTAGATAAAGGGACAGGAGTTATTTTGAGCCTGTGTGTTTTGGGTTGAAGAATAGTTTGCGGACATCGGAGGAGACCTGCCGGACTGGTGTTCACTCCCTGCAGCAAACCCCCTGAAAACCTGGGAACATCTTCTCTCTGACATCCTCTCCATTCTCCCCCTTACAAGAACACACACACAAACACAAACACACTAAACCGTCTTCTGCTTTCAGCCCACTGATTCAGTCTGTCTGTGTTATCAGCCCACTGACTCATTGTGCCTCAGTCTGTCCAGCTCATGGCCCTTTTTCTATTTTCATCCTGTCCTGACATGAAAATGCCACGACCTTGTGTCTTGTGTTGAACCACTGGAGGTATATGTGCAAGTGTGTGTTATTTATGTGTATGTGTTTGAGTGTGAAAGCTTAATCCTACATGCCCACGGTCACCCTCCCTGTTTAAATGGCTGATGGAATTGGTTTACTTGGTGTTATTGATAATTACATGGGCCAACAGGGGAACAGCTGGTTCTCTCCTGCTTATCATCAGATAACAGGGTCGAGGAAATGGGGGAAAATTAGGGGGCTCAAGGGAAAGAAGTTGGAGGGGAAACGATATAGATACACAGTGACTTAAAAAAAAACTGCAGAGAAAGAGGTTGTTATGAAAAGCTATATTTTCCTTCTTAATAAATAAATGAGATGTTCTGGCCTGACGGTCAACAGCAGCCGTCAGTCGGAGACACAGAAGCAGAACTGACAGAATTACCTTTCACTGAACTGTCTGGGGTTTTTTTTTTGGTTTTTTTTGACATTTCATAAATTCCTTTCACAAAAATTGCAGCGCCAATATTTTATTAAATCGTCCCGAGGGACTGTTTGGATGGCAAATCGTCCTTGTGGTGCCTACTCACTGGAAAACATCCTGAAGTAAGAGAGCTGATATGAAAGAAGAATAAAAGCTCACTGATTTGTTGGTCTATTGGAATTATATTAAATATTTCACGCCAAATTGGATGTTTCACAGTAAAGAAACCCACAACAATAATGCGTTAAAGTGTTTTCTTTCAGGCGGAACCGTTTTTCAAAACAATCTTTTCTTATTCAGCGCGTTGCTGGACTTAGTTTCTACCCCACTGAGCTCTCTGAGGAGGGCCCATTTTGGCCAGTGGCCTTAAGATGGTTCTGAGCCAAAAATAGAGACAGAGTTCTGAAAAGCAACGTTTCCCCCTCATCTCCCCATCATTCAATGAGTAGTGACTTGTCCTCTTCTTGCCACCGTCAGCCCGGCTTTCTCTGCTGCTTCTTTTAACATCCATCTTCTAAGTTACAGTGCAGGACAATATGGCTGGAATCCTTTTAACTTCACATGAACTCAACAAAAGAATCACAGTGTTTCAACTTAACCTATTTGGTGCAACGCCTGTCAAAAAAAGCACTCATGCATCTGTGTATGACTCATCTCCCAGCAAGCTATCTGCAGTGTGATTCTGAGGAGTTGTCTTTTATTTTACTCTGTCAGAGTGACAACTGAATCTCTTTGACTTCACCTTAATGACGTGTTTAGGGCTTGAAGGAATGAGTGTTGGAATGTCTTAAACATTATTTTCGTCCCTCACGTTCGTTTGTCGAAATGAGTTTGACTTTAAGTGGAGGAGGCGGTCTTCGCTCAAAGTCACTTGATAGGTTTCAATTGATTATTCTCAGGGATGTTGATCAATGATCTCAGTCATCAAGGTCACAGTAAATCTAAGTGCTGTATCGTCTTCAACTTTCAGTTTCTTGAGGACGTTTCACATCTCATCCAAGATGCTTCTTCAGTCCTGACTAACTGGAGGGGAGGATCTTTAATGAACATCATATCCCTTTCTCTTCAAGGCAACAAACATTTTAAATGACATCTCTACATAAAAATGTAATCGATATGAGTTAATTTATAGATTCATATCACTGAGAGGTTTAAATGAGACTGTGAGTTTCTGTGGCATATTTCCCTTCTTTGCACATTTTTTATGGCCTCACTTTACTCCCATCAGATGATATGAACAGAAATATTCCCTCGGCCCTACCAGGCAGTTTTTAACCACTCTCAGTGTGCACTTCAATAGAACCCTGCTCGCTGTCTTCATGTCCGGCTACACTTCTATTCACTCACTTTGGGTCAAAAAGGCAGCCAAGGACACGTCTGATGACGGTATTAAATGTTATGTAAGATCAAGACAGGATACATCCAGACTGCCTTTAGCTCAATATGCCTTCATCAACAAAGACAGTGCACGTTGCTGACTAATGTGACGATAATAATTACATTTTTTAATAAAATCTGGACACCCTGTGCTCATTTTTTAAATTATGTGATTTCAAAACAGAAAGTCCCTTCCACTGCAGGCAACATGCCAGCAAGCACTTCTCTGTCAACCTCTTTGTTTTTTGATTAACAATTATTTCTGTGACTGTGTGACCATAACATGCACCGTGTCTCGTCCCTCGCTATATAATAATAATTGTGTGGCTCACTGTAACACTTTGTAACATTTTTGACTTCGGACGTTGTCAGACAACACTTGGACAGTTCGTATTTAAGTATCAAATGATGTCATGCGAGCCAATTTCAACCCATTCATCATATCCAACATATCAATATTCCATCAGTAATACTTCAAAGATTTCCTTTCCACCCAAACAAATCTAAATCCATAATTCATCAATGAAGGGGCTCTTGTTCGAGCATTTGTTTTGCTCTGAATAGCAATTACACACTTCTTACTAAGCAACTGCTTATCAGACAGAAAAGCTAGCACGCTTGCTTCCATGCCCTTGGGCGTGTTTCCACTCGCTGTGACTTTGTAATCATGAAGACAAGTGGATGCTATTGATTTCGAACAAGTCAATTATGAGAAGGCGGAGAGGCAGAGAGTTTGGTGGATATACGCAAGTGAAGTGTTGGGGAGGTGGAGGGAAATAATTCATGTACAGGTCCTGGTTGTGAACGGTTGTAATGAGGTCTTTGTCTTCTCTGGTTGTGTCCAACTGCCATTCTGTCTTTCGTTTGCTCTCTCTGTACATTACTGTGTGTGTGCTAGATATAGAATTAATAACAATGCAATCAAAAATCCACTTAGACTTTATAATAATGGGCAGCTGCAACTTTCATAAGCTGCAACTAATAGAATGAATGATGGTTATGCTGATTTAGAGAGCCAATTATCAATATTTGCTTAACAATAGAAGTTTCTATTGTCGGTGCTTGCACATTAGCACACCTGACTCACATGGACCCATTATTTGGCTAATAAGCTGCAGCTGTGCTTATCCCTCCAAGACACAGTGAAAAGGGTCTGTAAGCCATCCTTTTGTCAAATAGTAGGATTGAAAGTATTGTTTGCTTTTAGTGCATAAACTGTCAAATCTTACTCAAACTTCACATCAGCTATATTTATCTTATTCATATAAGCTATGAATACAATACAAGCATGTTTTTTTTCATAAATATAAAGTTTGATCCAGATTCAGACAGTTGACTTTGGCTTAGCATATACAAACTGCAAAAAAGGGGGCGAAACTTTCTTGTTTTTGTTTCAAATGAAAAAAAAAAAAGTCTTCCTATGCTGGTATCATTATTTATTAAAATGTCAGATCCCTCCAAAAGAAAATGTTACAAGTGAGCCCCCAGGAAGAGCAGCAGGCCAGTTTTCATTTCAAACTGTGTAATTACAACGTCACGTGATGCACTGCGGCCCAAAAAGACTTTTTGCCGTAAGCTTACATAATGAAAGAAGCGGCTGTAAAATTAAAAATACATTTTTTTTAGTAGCCTCACAAACCTTGCAAAATGAATTTCACTATCAGAATTTGAGCCATTCGGTCCAATATAATTTGGAAAGACTAGAGGAGTTGCACGATTAAATTGTTTTATCTCCATGGAAGTAAGCCAGGCGCTAAACCGAAAGTCAACTAAGCTGCCGGAGGACTCGTTCTATGAGCCACACAACACGGAAAGTTTGGGTATTTTCATATCCGGGAAGTTGAGCTTTTTTGCTTTAAATGATGGCCGATGACAGACAGATGGTTCATCCAAACGCCTGTCAGGTAAATACCCAGACAGACAGTTTCTAGTGGCGCCTTTCCAGATGTTTGTGTGTAACAACACATCTGGCGCATCAGCCAGGATACATAAAAAAAACACTAAACACACAAAGATGAGTGAAGGAACAGCCCGTCATCTGTCAGCCCAGACCTGACCTTTAAAGTTTGTCTAAATTTGGACCAGTTGGTATTAATGGTAGGTCAAACATGCTTCTGGATATATAGTTGAATTGAAGGCATCGGACAGTCGCCGTTGAGTTGAAGATGAGTAATTCATCCAAGAGGCCTCATCGCTTCTGATGATTAAGCTGATAAACATCTTGAATTTTATACAGCTCATTATTTTACTCTAACTTCAGTGATCCCTGTCTGCTACCTGCAAACAGACTTGATGGACCAAACAAATATTGTTCTAAGAGATAATGCCAATACCTTAAAAAGAGACCTTAACAGAACCAGCACAGAACAGAAGACTTACTGATGCCTTCCTCAACCTCTCCTCTAATAACAGAGGTCGAGGTGACATGAGTGACCCCTGGGAAAGAAAGTGATGTTGACTGACAGCCTCAGCACACAACCACCAAACACAGGAGTCTAAAGTAAAGTAGGTGTGTGCTGTCTGAGCAGACTAACGACATCAACGACATCTGTTTTAATGAAGCGTCAGTAAGAGTGTCAACGGTGTCTCCCCGCGTGACAGTGGTCATTAATTTAATCATTCGGACCATGTCAATAGCCTTCTGTGAAAAATTGGCGCGACTGAATGGATTTGCAGCCATTACTAATGTTGTTAGGCACACCTGAGTTAAAGTGTCCTTTGTAAGAAAAGGCTATTGCAGGGGTTTTGAAAGGCACTCAGCGCCTGACTGAATTATCTCTACATGTGGCCCAAAAGATTGAAGTTGGTATAATTATGATGATGCACACATCACAAAACAGGGAGAGTTACACAGGCACACACACACACACACACACACACACACACACACACACACACACACACACACACACACACACACACACACACACACTGCTCCCCGAGCCTTTTAAAGTACCAACTACTGCAGAGAGAGACCTCTGCAGACAGAGATAGAGCGGGAACAGGCACGAGCATCCAGAGTGAGTGACGGGGGGAACTGGACCTGGTAATGGGAGATAAATTAGCCTCCCTCTGCTGAGGCGTAGTGGTGTCAGGAGATACACAGTGAGCGTCGATGGCACAACAATGGTGAGCAACAAAAGAACAGAGGGAGACGATGGTAGTGGGATGAAGCTGTGCAGAAAAAAGGGTTACGTGCTTTTGAATGAATAAAAATCAGCAGAATTTACATGACAGGACATTTGAACAGACGGATTTGTGATAGAAGAACAGTTTTTACCACTCGTCCTGACTGTTTATGTGTTATGGTTTCAGTATTTCTTAAAGTTCTCCATTTATTTTGATGCATTGTGAAAATGGACTCACTGAGACTTGAAATGTGCACGAGTAAGGGATCATATCACTGCACAAGTCATATCCACTTCACTATGGTTATGGTTTCAGGATAATTAAAGCCCGGACATGGATGCATCTGACTCGCACTGTGAGTGTATGCAATATGCTATAAGTATTAGATTATTACAAACAACCTCTTTGATCACACTTTCACTTGACAGAAGTTTGTTTGAAACCTACTTCAATCTCACTTTCAACACATGCATTTATTAACATGACTGACAGATTTACGCACTTTTGAAAAAACGTATTTTCTACCACAACATGAAAGAGAATGACAGCTGAGCTCACGCTGGTTAGGTTTCTTTGAATATTGTCAAACATTTCAATGCTTGCAAACAAAAAAGGCTGCAGGCGCAGCTTGGTGAACAGAAATACTGAATATATTGAGTAGATGCTTCAGGGCGAATTGTTGGAATCAATGGTCTTATTGTTTGTTCCTTCCATCTTATCTCAGCTGTGCAGCTCTATGTCCCGCTTTGATGAAACCTGTATGATTGAAAATGAGCTGGTGTGTGAAATCAGCAGAGGTAAAGTTGTCGAGTGGATTCACCCAAGACAGCCTGATAGAAAAGGAACGATTATTATGGCGCACAGAGGCGGCTCTTAGCTGTTCTCTGTGATTTCACTCATTGTGTGAAACGATGTGTTTGTGTATAATTATTACTTCTCTATCAGCATCAGAAACAACACCGATAACAATGTCTTTTTGTGTCTGTTGTGTTTGTTTGTCAGTGCCTACAGCGCAATTAGTAAGAAATGTTAAGTCACACATACAATGGATTTATATTGTTGTCAGTCTTTTCAAAACAACGTGTGTACACAAATACTGAAGCGGTCTCGAAACACTTACACAAGCGTGAACATGCACATTTAATGAATGTGACAACTTTTGGAAGTGCAAAAGTAAGTCGTGTTTTTTATGTTATATTAGGGATGCATGCTATGTTTTTTTTTCGGGATAATTATTTCACATTTTTATGTCTTCAAAAGAATTTCCCAGATGATATATTCTTCTTCTTCTTGTTCTTTTTGTACTTCTTTGTGTTATCAAGGTGCGTACTGTCACCTGCTGCGTAAAAGATACTGTCAACAGGCCAGGACTCCCTTGAAAAAGAGGTTTTCTGATAATATAAAGGGATTTAAATAAAAAATAAAAAAACAGGTAAATCAAAAATACAATCAACGTGTATTTAGTCATATTTTACAGCTGAGACCCTGAAACAGATGTTACACATCGTTTTCTGATGGTGATCTTTGGTGATAGAACTGTTAATTCTAGGAATGAGTCACTAAACTATAAGCAGAAAACAAAACCTAACTAACAGCAGAGGCAGCGACAACCCACCGCTAACGTCACAAACCGTAGAGAACATTTTTCATTATAGTTCTGGGAAACTCTTCCAACTAACAGATAATGTTCCTCTGGCATGGTTCCTTACACTTTTATATTCCCCTGTTGCATTAAATTACCATCTGTTTGTCATAATTTCTCTTGCACGCGTTCATTCTTTCACAGCGAGGAAATCCGTTCCTCTCACTCTTCAGGCGCTTCACAGCACACATGTGCACATTTTCAAGCGATTACAATGATTTATTGCTGATTATGAGGATTATTGGAGTTTGTGAAACCGGGCTGTCAGCCTTCTAACAGCTAACATGATTCATCACATTAGATGCTGTGGTATGATGTCACTCTTTGTATCCACCATCCAACTTACATTCCAATTTATCAGCGTTTTTCCCAACGATTTTCCCACATATGTGTTTTCTCTTGGTATCAGTCTTACAGAGCATGCAGGTGCTGACAGCTCCTCTGAAGCTTTATTAAAGACAATACTGCAGGACATCACAGTGACAGCTGCATTGATGAAAGTCTGGCTTTCACAGAGGTGGATAAAAACAGCTGTATTGATGTCTTTCTGAGTGATGTTTTGATCATCAGAGCCCAGGTAGGTTTCTTCCCCGGAGTCAACAACAACACTCTCATTCAGACGCTGACGGATGGATCCAGAGAAATGACAGCTTCACTTACTTATCGTCAGGTTGCTGATACAAATAACGTTGAATATCTGGATGCTGACCACTTATTGTCCCCACAAAGTTTATCTTACGTTACTAAATGTGTTATTTCTAAGTCTGTGTTTATGGGATTTAACAGTAATTGATCCCTTTCTGTATCTGAATGTGAGATCACGGCTCATTCCCTTTTGAACAGAATCCACTTGAGTTTAGAGCTGTCGACTTATTTCGAAGTAATCCTGAGACTTTTATTTATTAAATTTTTTTTCTTGGATTTCTTAATGTGTATGTGTGTGTCAGCCTCTCCCATTCCCGAGCTGATTTGCTCATCCAGCTACCAGAGCCACGCTCCCAAATGGAGCAATTATTCTCTCTCTGACACACTTCCAGCTCCTAACGGCACAAGTCGCTTCCATTTTGTCATTGTAATACACTATCATCCGGGATAATCATCTTTGGAAAAGTTATTCTCACTCTGTGTCACTTCCAATTCAGTGTTTTTCCATGAATTAACTGCCCATTATAGCCGGCAGCTTCTCCTGTCCAGCCTGCTGAGCTGAGAGGCAGAGACTCTGCACGTCGGCCTGTACAGCCAGAGGCCATCCTTATTAGAAAGAAACATATTAAGCTTGTCGAGAAGGTTTCATTAAAACAGGGTGTTTATACGCTTCATTCGTCATCCTTTTCCGTGTAATATCTTGTTTCACGGCACTGCACGCTCCGTCATTACTGCTGCTACACACGACACCTAAAGCAGAGCCTCCCCAGCTCGGAGTTAAGTGATGTTCAACCTCATGTGTTAATTCCACAGCAGGATGTAAGCCGCACTGGTTCGGATTTGAAGCTGCGCGCACTTAAGCTGAGTTGTAAAGCCTTTGTGATAAGAAAGGATGCAATACTTTGTGAAGTGTCTGCTGGGAGCAGTCCGACTGCACGGTGTTATGTGACGGATGAGAGAGGAGGCAGTGACGGATAACAGAAATGAATGAACTTCAGCTGTTGACGAAGGATGTGACATTTCCAAACAATCTCAAAACGGGTGGTGGTGTCCCGCCAGGCTGCCACAGCAGGACACCACCTCGGCTGAACCTCTGGTGAAATTTACAAGCATATTGTCTGATAGGATATTGCTGAGACGGATGGACTAAAGAGTGTGAACAAACAGGTCCATGGTGAAAGAAAGTGCTGCGTAAGTGCCCTCTTGGACTCCGCTCTGGTAGATAAAACATGATTAAGTGCCCTCCAGGGTGCCCTTCCAATGTCCTCACTTCACGCTGGTGCCTCATCGGATTCAGCTGATCGCCTCTCGTTTTATACCGCGTCCCTCAAACATCCACCACTGAAACGGACACTGGCACATTTTAGCTTCAACGTATGTCCCAGTCAAATCACAAAATTTGGTCAAAGGGTGAACAAATTTGACATGTGTAAGTAATCAAAAAATAATCAAAGTTAAGTCTACAGAATTCAGTATTTTTGTGCTTGTGACACAACAATCTAATACATAAATAAGTAGGGTCACTAGTGTGGGTCCCCCTGGCTTTACAAGAGTTAAAGGTACAGTCTGATCAAATGTCACAGTAATGCATTCAGGTAAGTTGTGTTCCTGGGTGCTTTGTATCATTGAAAGTGTGTGTTTGTCTATGTGCGTGCAATATATTTAGAGATTAACCTTTGGGGCCTCTGCTTCTTTATAAACCCACTTTATCAAATAGAGCTGCCGACAGATGGTCCAAATATCATCAACTGAACTGATTCTTTTATCCTCTGCAACAAAGGAACAGAGAAGAGAGGATGGGAGAAGGAAAGGGAGATAAAACCATAAGCGCCTGCCAGCGTATGTGCGTACACGCATAACTGGAAATTCTCTGCAACATGTGCACCGCAGAGATTAAAGACGTAGGTACCTCATTATGTAAAAAGTTCCACCAAAGTAATGGAAACATATGATGCTCCTCAGAACTTCAGGCAATACAAGTTAAGAAAAAGCAAATAGACAAAACACAAGCATATTAAAAAAAACACCTTCACCAATTTCAAATCATTAAGCAGCTTTTATAGAAAAACGTTGCCAATAAAAAAAACATCTAAAATCAGAAACGCTGCAACACCAGCAGAAGCTCCTCTCTCCCACAGGAAACACTGCTCCTCAAACGCCTCGTCAGTAGTCCCACCTTTAATTCCGCGACTTTGTGACATCATACTGCATCACAATGTCACACATTTATAAATGGATGCCAAGCAACCAAACTGGCTTGTAAGAATTCATTTAGCACAGTTGCTGTGTAGCTGTTAGCGGCGCTGGTTCAGGCCTGCGTGAGCTGACCAATCAGAGGTGACTGGGCCTTAAAGAGACAGGAGCTTAAAGTGAAACTCGCGCCAAAATGCAACCTAGGCCTTTTATGTGAATGTATATGAGTCAAACCTTCGTGTAAACGCATAATTACGACGAAAGAGGCACTTTTAAGATTTAACGTATTTTCAATGGGAGTGCTACGGGAACTTTTACGATAGCATCAAAATCTCTATTTTTAAAACAGTAAGAAGTCTCGACACAACATGAAACTTTGCTGGTAGTATCACCAGGGTCTCTACACATGAACACGAGCATTGAGAACATTGTTTGTGTACACAGAGTTTACTAAAAAGAAGGTTTTTGGGCATCTCACGTTAGCAGTAGCTTGTTCCGCTCGCTGTCGTCATGGCAGCCCAGACGTACTCGGGGATCGACACTTCTGGGCTGCCATGACAAACGATGTTCTCAATGCTCGTGTTCATGTGTAGAGACCCTGGTGACACTACGAGCAAAGTTTCATGTTGTGTCGAGCCTTCTTAGTGTTTTAAAAATAACGATTTACCCCATGCACTCCATTGAAAATGAGTTTGAGCCGAAAACAAAAATACAGTAAATCTTTAAAGTGCTTCTTTCGTCGTAATTATGCTTTTACACGAAGATTTGACTCATATACATTCACAAAAAAAGCCTAGGTTTCTTTTTGGTGAGAGTTTTGCTTTGAACAGAGTGTTTCAGACAGCGGGGGAACACAGAGCTGCAGAACTGGACTGTGTGAGAAAACTGACGTGTTTTTCAAGCATTAAAACATTTAAACCTGTTCTAGTAGTGACCCAAAATAAAATGATAAATCTAAAAAATGAGCATTATATATGTCCTTTAAACTGACAAAGATCTATGTGTAATAAACGGCACAATTCAAACCATTCACTAACGGGTTAACCACCTTTCTATCTTTTCTTAAGTTCCAGTGTGTTGAGCTCTCGGTACATTGTGGAACCTTGTAAATGTCATGTATATTTCTAAATGTATGCTTAACAAGGTCCAGCTAATGACAAAAATGCCTTTTTATCATTTATATTTCATCTCTTGACTTTTACACGCCTTCACATCTTTCCCTATTATCTTGTGCAGTGTAAATAAATAGGCTCCGAGGGAATTCAAGCATAGCATCCATTAAGGGCCTCAGTGAGATCTTAGCAGCAATAAGCTTCAATCACACCCAGCAAAGAGCAGCCAATGCATGATGCTGCGCACACATGCATGAAGGTCATAGGTTTTCATTACACTGCTTAAGATTAACACAATGAGTCTAATTAAGCTGTTGTTAAATATCACGACAGCTGTTGTGTGTGTGTGTGTGTGCGTGTGTGTGTGTGTGTGTGTTTGTGTGAGCTGGTGAATCTCAGAAGTGGGATTAGCGCACATTTCCTTCATGCTGGGTGTTTGGTGGTGAGATGCTCGACAACAACAACAACCTGGGACCTGATGGATGCCACACTGACAAAGAGGATTTGGAAGAGAGAGGACACGAGAGAGGGAGAGAGAGAGGGGGAGAGAGGGAGAGAGAGAGAGAGAGGGAGAGAGGAAGAGGAGGGAGAGGGAGAGGGGGAGAGGGACGTCTATGTCATGGATTATTCTCATCTTCCCCTCGCTCCCTTCATTCTTTTTCGCCTTTCACTCATAAACACACACAGAAGAAGAAGAAGAAGTAGAAGAAGAAGAAGAAGAAGAAGAAGAAGAAGAAGAAGAAGCTCTGTGGCACGTCAGTAAAATATTTGAAATCATGACTCAGTGACGTCTGACAGCTTTAGTTTTAATACCTTTCTGTGATCATATCACAGAGAATAATCGAATGCTGCTGACAGGCTTGACGATTCTGTCATCTCGCAGCGTTCGCCCGGACTGGAAATCTTATCAACTTTCTCTCATATTTTATTATCGCTGTTTGCTGTAAATTACATTTGTTGTTCTGCTCCGACCCGAGCAGCAGAACAAAGGTTGGCGATGTACGTTTGTGTAAACCACGAACATGTTGAGACTTTACAGTTCTTTATGTTGCAGGTTAAAAAGCTTCTGACTGTAGTTCTGCTTGTTTTGCTTTCTTGACTTTGGTCGTAGATCACAGCCACCCTAATGATCATTTTACCCTATAAGTCCAAAACTAAGTTATATAAATGACCAAATTGTGGATACAGCTCATCAGATAAACACATTGACTTTAATACAACTTGCTGGTGTCACTTTATTTTGCTTGATTTTATAAAAGGTCAGTTGGATTTGAAGGAGAGCTGCAGTGTTTTGACACACTTGTAAACTTTGCACGCTGACTGTGCAGTTCTTTATCCCAGGTTGCCAAGTATTGACTATTGTTTTAAGGTGATTGCCCTGCTTATTGTAGAAGAGAATAACGAGACTCCTGCTAATGAGAAACGAGCACTCCCTCTGGTAAATGTCATTAAAAAGCTATCATTTTAATTGGTTTCTACGTTAACTGCTGTAAATTTACAGCACCAGATTTGAATTGCAAATGAAGGCAGCCGCCCAACATTTGGTAGATGGACTCCCTTAAATATGTTGTTACTCAAACCTAGCTTTGTTTTAATTTAAGGAACTGCCTTCAGAGCATGAATACCAATTCAACATTCGTCTGTGTTGCTGAGTGATGCAGCCTGGCGTCACACATTCCTCCTGGCAGCAGTTATCCTTTATGATGACACTAATTTAAATGTATGTGTGCGTAGATCACTGCTGTCTGAGCCTTATTCAATATTCAAGCCTATTATGAAACGTATGGTGAGTGCCAAAAATTAATCTTTGAGTTGTCCCGGACAGCTTTAAATCTTTGGCATTTACATATCCGCTTGGAAGGCTGAATTTTTGCTTGTGGTCATAATTTTAAAATTGGATGAAGCTGAAACCTCGAAGATTAAATAACAGCACTTTTACCCCCAGAGAGATCAGCAGGTGCCACGCAAGGACAGCGAGACATCACCTTTCTGAAGAGTTTTCAGGTTGTCTCCTCCAATTCATAGCCTGTAGGAATAACTTTAAAGGCAAATGGAGATACTTGATTAACTTCCTGTGAGCAGGTGAGCTGCGGCAGGCTGTCTGGGCATCATGTAAAGTTGAGCACAGGTTTTTATTAATCCGGCAGACCCTCAGGGCTCACTGGAAACGCATCTCAAATAAAGTACGTTCACTTCATCATTCTTATGTTCATTTTGACAGCAAAATGGTATGCTTTTGTTGTTTTTCACTTTTCTTTCTGTATATGCCCAAATTGTGTGTTTCTACCAACTGTTTATACAGTATATTCAATTTGTTACATGTCATATCAACATTTATATGATGTGCCGGTCATGTCCGGAGGAGGAGGATGGGAGGAGGAGGAGGAGGATGTGAGTTGGCTTGACAGCTAGATGAGACAGCTGGTAAGCCAGAGACCACTGTTCAAGACTGTGTTTCAGCACTTGCAAGTGTGAAACTACCGTGTAGTTATTGAGGAGATCCCAGCCATGTCTGTGGTGACAGAACCAGGTAAGCTAAACCATTATTTTTTTCCTCACCCTAACCAAATGGTTTTGGCACCTGGTCACCTGGATATAATGTTAGAAGTTAACGTTTCTGCAAACCAGAAACAGAAGGTTGTATGCGGCATAAGTTTTTTGCGTATCACATTCACATCATGAGGTGTAGGAGACAAGTTACAGGTGGCGAGGCGGTAAGCTTGACACCACTGGGTGTTTTTAAGGAGACTTGGGGACCTTTACAGCTGCATTTGTGACGAATAAAATTGGATATTTTTCACAGGAAGTCAGGCGATCTCCACCTGTGTTTGTGGCGACAGATCCAGGTGTTTTGAAGGAGACTTGGGAACCTTTCCAGCTGCATTTGTGACGAATAAAACCAGATATTTATCACTTTCCGGCTCTTCAAACCATTTTGTTTTCTTGCCAACATTAACATTAAAAAATGCAGAGTTTTGAATTATCTGCGGCTTGCAAAGACTGTACATAGACAGAGCAGTAACACATCTATAAGTCCACGTTCAGAAAGACTGACCTTGAAAATTAAGCGTCTGGCCTTTGACATGCACGTGGCAAAAAGTCATCCCCAAAAACACATTTCTCTCGGTCTCTATTGTACTCTACTCCGCTGTATTCTACTCTATTCTTTTTTGTTTGCTTTTTGGAGCAGACATAAATTACCCTGCATGGCTGGTTGTGTGCGCGTGTGTGAGCGAGCTAGCGAGTCCATGTGTGTGTTTGTGTGTGTGTGTGTGTGTGTGACGTGGTCTTGGTTTGAACTTTGTCGGCTGCACGCACACCCTGGCTCTGTGCTACAGGGAAATGTGGGCGTTGTGTCTGCCAGGCCTCTTACACTTGGCTTGTCTACATGCATTACTCACACACACAAACACACACACACACACAGGCAGAAATGCATGTGTACACATCTACAAACACACACGTACGGAGATGCACAGTCATAGACGCACACATGCATGACATGAATCACACACACACACAAACACACACACACAAGCGGACAGAGTCCATTGAGGATTTCATTCAGCTAAATAGTTAATATGCAAACTGGCCAGTCCTGCCAGGCAGCTACAGGCATGATAACATTAGCCTCCAAAATGCAAACACACACACACTGACACACACACACACACACACACACACTGACACACACACACACACACACACACACACACACACACACACACACACACACACAGTCTCTCTTACTTCATGGGTCTTCCTGCTGCAGCGAGGCTCATGGGACTCTAATCTAATTCAGAGTTGTTCAGTCATGTTTATTGAGGTGACGTTAATGCAACAGCGCTTCCGCTCGCTCTCCCTGCTCCACTCTCATCTCCCACAATCTTGCATCCAGTAGATGGCCTCATTGTGCCTCTGCCTGCATGCCTGCTGGCCACAAGTTCAGTTCAGGACAGTGAGGCACCTTAATTTTTTTAGCTCAGGTTTTTTTTTTGTTTTTTTTTAGAATTAATAGGCTATAATTGTTTTGTTGGTGTAGGTCAAGTCAAATAAAAGTGAAAGTAGGTTAAAGGAATGGCATCATTCTCATCAGGCCTACTGTAACAACATTAAAGTGATTTTTGATATTGGTGAATGAGAAAGTTACCAAAATCTGACTGCAACCAGGTGTCAGATTGCACAATTTCAGAAGCAAACAACAACAAATGCTAAAGGTTGGTGAGATGTGCTCTGTGCAGGGCGGATTTGGGTGGCTTTACCCTCCACAGCCTCCCTGGATAGATGGAGCAGTTGTGGCAAAGACCGTGGCGCACAGCAGCAGCAGCAGGCAGCAGCTGAGCGGAGAGAGAGGAGCGCGCATGAAAAACGGTCTTGGAGAGACCAGAGTCATTCCCATCACTCTCTGCCGGCCAGTCAGACCGCAGACAACATCACAGGGTGACTGAATGTTGCACAACGGAGGCTGACCCCGAAAAAGAAACGCATCAGGAGCGATAAAACACCTGAGGACCGTCGCAACAGGGGAGCGTGACTGACTTCTCCCCCATGGAGGAGAGCGCAGAGAGGGTGAGCTCCGTCTCCTTCACTTGGTACCAAGATACAAGTTGGATGTATGAAGGAGAGATGTAGATTTTTATTTACATTTTTTGGTGGACTGAATATTTCCTCGAATTAGATTTTTTTTTGGACGCAATTGTTTTCCAAGCCAACCCAAGTCGTCGCCGCGGCACCCGGAGCTGTCCACGCTGACAGAGCGGTGCGCACGCTGTCTGAACAACGAGAAACTAAAGCTTTTATTTTAAACATTTGCTCTGACAGGGATGATTTAGGTGGGTGGCCCAAATAACACATGAATGTCTTTTTGAAAGCCGAGCGCTCGTTTTGCTGCGTCCGCACAAATGCGCACGCAAACTGAACCAAACGGAGAAGAGAAAGAAGAGAAACGACCTCGCATCTGGAGTACAGCGACATGTCAGCACAACACACAGCATCTGTTGTTTTGATGTGCTTTCCCTCCGTGCGATGAAGTAGACATTCAAGATGTATCTCTGATATCAAAGTGGACCGTGGAGGACTTCTGAATGACGTTTTCAGCCTAAATTATTTTTTTGTTTTTTTGGCTCACCACTCAGGTGGAAATGTTGGCAGGAGGCTGTGCCATGCGCTGACAGGGAGCTGCGTTCAAAGACATCATAAATAAAAAATAAATAAATAAAAATAAAACACCTAGCAGCCAGGGCGGATCCGCGTCGATAGAGGCACCAATATAATCACACGGACACGCCTCGAGGATCATTAAACAAATCAGATAAATGCAGCGCGAAAACCATCGATAGGAGTTATTGATGAGGTGGTATATAAGGCTAATGATTGGCCAAGCCTCTGTTTACTCAGCTCGACAACAATACAGTGTGAAACTTTTGCCGAGAGCTTGACAGCAGAGGCACGCAGCAGAGAGCCCGGACTTTTATTTTTCGTGTCATTTTTACTGCTGCTCTTCATGACCACGGTGCTGACTGGAAGAGAAGAAAAATAACAATCAAACACTGCAAACAACGGCTGGAATATCCCTCCTCCTCCTCTCCCAACTAGAATGTCTGCTGCCTGTGCTGCAGGAATCCAAGAACCAGGCATTCTTCTGCTGCCACAGATCTTTTTGAAATATTTATAGCAGCTCTCGTGCAAGGATGGTGCTTGTGACAAGGAGCCTATGGATGACCCAGTCTGTGGGAGAGCTGGTGCCGAGACAGTTGACCTCCTCACCAGCCACGCCGTCCGCCTAAAACCCCTCCCCAGAGAGGCGCCGCTGCTGCAGGCTGGGGATGTGATGGGGTGACTGTTGACACCCCCGTCACCCACCCCCTCTCTCACTTTATTAGCAGTGTAATATAAACAATGGATCAGAATTTCTCAACGGTTCGAGATGGCAAGCAGCTGCTCCCGGAGAGAGACTCGTCCAAGCGCGTGCTGACGGGATGCTTCCTCTCCCTCCTCATCTTCACCACGCTGCTAGGCAACACGCTGGTGTGCGTCGCCGTCACCAAGTTCCGACACCTGAGGTCGAAGGTCACCAACTTCTTCGTCATCTCTCTGGCCATCTCCGACCTGCTGGTGGCGATCTTGGTCATGCCGTGGAAGGCGGCGACCGAGATCGTGGGGTTCTGGCCGTTTGGCGCGTTCTGCAACGTATGGGTGGCGTTCGACATCATGTGCTCCACCGCCTCCATCTTGAACCTGTGTGTGATCAGTGTCGATCGTTACTGGGCCATCTCGAGCCCGTTCCGCTATGAACGTAAGATGACCCCTAAAGTAGCCTGTCTGATGATCAGCGTGGCGTGGACCCTGTCCGTCCTCATCTCCTTCATCCCTGTTCAACTTAACTGGCACAAAGCTCAGGCCACAGGCTTCTCAGAGCTAAATGGAACGTACACCGGTGAGCTGCCCGATGACAACTGCGACTCCAGCCTTAACAGGACCTACGCCATCTCCTCCTCCCTTATCAGTTTCTACATACCCGTGGCGATCATGATCGTCACCTACACCCGGATCTACCGCATCGCCCAGAAGCAGATACGGAGAATATCTGCCCTGGAGCGGGCAGCAGAGAGTGCCAAAAACCGCCACAGCAGCATGGGGAATACATCGAACATGGAGAGCGAGAGCTCATTCAAAATGTCGTTCAAACGAGAAACCAAAGTCTTAAAGACGCTCTCGGTCATCATGGGAGTGTTTGTGTGCTGCTGGTTGCCCTTCTTCATCCTTAACTGCATGGTTCCGTTCTGCGAGCCGGACGGTGCACAGGACTTCCCCTGCTCCATCAGCTCCACCACCTTCGACGTGTTCGTCTGGTTTGGCTGGGCGAACTCCTCCCTCAACCCCATCATCTATGCCTTCAACGCCGACTTCCGCAAGGCCTTCTCCATCCTCCTGGGCTGCCACAAGCTCTGCCCGGGGAGCAACGCCATCGAGATCGTCAGTATAAACAACAACATGGGCGGCCCTACCTCGAACCCCAACTGTCAGTATCAGCCCAAGAGTCACATCCCAAAGGAGGGCAACCACTCAGCCAGCTACGTGATCCCCCACAGCATCCTGTGTCAGGAGGAGGAGCTGCAGAAGAAGGATGGATGTGGAGGGGAGGTCGAGGTGGGGATGGTAAACAATGCCCTGGAGAAACTCTCCCCAGCCATCTCTGGGAATTTAGACAGCGATACAGAGGTCACGCTGGAAAAGATCAATCCCATCACGCAGAACGGACAGCATAAAGCAGTGTCGTGTTGAGGAAAGGCGGATCAGATGTATGCATGAGGGGAAGGAAAGCTTTCACAGAGGGACAGCAAAGGAGCAAAAGAGACAGACGTCTTAAAGAAACATGCCTGACGGGGAAACAGTGAGCGGGATATACGGGACCTTAAGACTGTCGACACAAATCTACATGGAAAAACCTACAGAATGTTTAAAAGTAAAGGCACTTTATCCTGGATATAACTATCTGCAAAATACGTTCAGCATTTATTGATGAAATTGACACATTTGATGATAAATGTTGATAATGTGAATATTAAAGCAGAACACTAGCTACGTGCACATGTATACTTTTTTTTTACATTTACAAAGACGTATACATCTGCATTTGTATACTGTACAGTACCGACACGATCCTGCAAGGACTTCAACACGGTATATACAGTGAAGGAAGATGTAGTAACTATTAGCAAAATGTCTTGTAGGTAGGCGCTTTGTATGTGTTTCATGGGAGAGAGAACAATGTGGCTGTGTTGGTTTTCGGTGCAGTATAATAAGTTTATTGCAGTTAATTCTGTTCGGTACATTTTTTTTAACGACGGTTTAGTTGCTAAATCAAAAACAGCAGTGGTGATTTGTGTGAGGTGAAGCTGCTTTCCAACACCAAAGTCTTGTGATTCAAACTAAACAGGAAGGGGGGCAGACGATGGAGTTCAACATCGTAATCTGAGCTGGCGTAGAAATGTTTAATAATGTACGAACTCCCTTTTCCCTCGATACCACCTCCCATGTTCTCTTGCAGCATCTCCAGATTCTTATGAAACCTGAAATGTTCACAGGTCCGACTGATGTGAGTGTGTGTGAGAGAGAAAAGTCTACTTTCCTTCCCTCGTCCCCTCCTATGATCCGTCCTCAGCCGTGTCCTCCTGGGACAGATCAGACTGGCTCAGCTGAAGTTTCCTCCATTTATTCTCCTCGCTCCCTGTTTTCATCAGCTTTGTGTCCCCTCACCGCCGCTCCGGAGCAAACCCTCTCCAGGGCCCTGCGGTCTCCTCTCCTTTTTCTATTTCCCTGCTCTCATTTCCTCAGTCAGCAAAGTCCCCAAACACCCTTCCTCTCTCACGCTGTCCCTGTTTCTTCACCTCCTCTCTCCTCTCTCCTCTTCCTCAGTCAGCAGTGTCCTTCACTCCTGCACCAAACCTTCCTTTTATGTATTCTTTTGCGTCTCCTCCTCATGGTCTCCTTTGGCAGTCCTCCATTTTGAGTCTTACTCCAGTCTGCTTAAAGTGGCACTAATGAGTCTATTTTTGGCAAATGGTGTTAAAAACAGTCAATAACTAAAACAAAGGACGTAAATGTGTGAATTTAAACTCTGGCACTTGGACGGAGGAGGCAGAGAGGCAGCAGCAGAGTTCACTCAGCTATGACGCAAAGTGACACTTGGTGACCTTTTGCAAACTTGCAGATATCTGATTTTGTAAATTGCTCATGCTGGGAGCCGTGCTGTGCTGTAGTAGCGATGTGGGGCATGCGGTGTGACAGTCGGCTCTGTTTGTATCGGTGGAGTCCAAAGCCACACCAGCACGATGAGGATTACCTTTGAGATGTTAGACATATTTTAATTGCCTCTCCTCTCCCACTAATCTGTTTACACACATTAGCAGGAGGTCAGTCCTTGACAAAAGTGAGTTTTGAGCAAGTCACGCCTTACTAAAGCTGCAAGAAAATTAATCATTAACTATTTGAGCTTGTTTTCAATCAGAAATGTCAAATATTTTATTGGTTCCAGCTTGTTAAATGTAAGAATTTGCTGATTTGAAGAGTTTTGCCAGCTTTGGACTGCTAGTTGGACAAAAGAACCAATTTGAAGACGTCAGTCTGGAAATTGTGATTCTGTGTTTTCAGATTTTCAAAAGTTTATAGATTAAACAGTTAATCATGAGAATATTAAGCAGAATAATCAGTGATGACAATGTTGGTTTGTTGCTGCCTTAGTTGTTACCTTCAGATGCTCCTGAAACACAGATTTGCACTAAAACATTGTCCCAAATATTTTTTTTAACAATCCTCAGATTGGCCATGTTTGTGTCCCATTCTTTGCACTGACTTTTACACTGTAAACTTCCAGAGTTGACTTTACTTTGAAAATGTCAGGAAGCCGATTCCCCCAGAATTACAGAGTTAAATCGACTAATACACTGAAAGATGTGCGAGCTTAAAAGTTTTAACTCCTTAAAATCATTAGTCTACTTTACTTGGTAATGTTGAGGGAATCGGTTTGTCAGATTCAACGTGTTGGTTTACCAAATATAATTTCACCTCCATGTTTAAGTTCAACGACTAATATTTGATGATGGTTATTGTGATAACAGTAAATTCTGAGAAGTATTGTGGCAGTTGTGGAGTAAAGTCAGCTTAAATTGTAATACTTTAGTTTACTTGGTAATTCTGAGGTTCCTGGTTTTGTGGCTTTCTTAAAGTAGAGTCAACTTTTAAGATGTATAATGTGCTCAAGATAAATTGATTCAAGGTTTGCTCAGACAAACTAAGGCTGAGTGAACGTTATCGCTTCTGAATTCAACTCTTCATTTGTGGAAAACTGTTTTTAGCAAGTGACAAATTGTTGCTCTAAGTTTCAGTTTTATGTATTTATACACTGTAACATAAAACACGAGGACAAAGAACGTAAGACTATGAATGTAGGGAGTTGTTTTCTCTATCTGATTTAATTTAAAGCAGAATTCTTTATGTCAAAGATTTAAAGGTTGAATTAGATTAAAGGAGCAGTCTGTAGTTTCGGGAGAGAAAGATCTCTAAGCTAAAACAAATTGCAGACAAACTCTCGTTGTTCTCACAACTGAATAAACAAACTGACCTTAAAGGACAACACGTGTTCACACTGTTCTACTTTGTGTGTATGTGGCGGACCCTGCCACCTTTCTAGCTTCATCAGTGTTCTGGGACCTAATTTTCCTCTCAGCTTGTTTATTCAGTTATGGAAAGGATAAATATTCTGAGTTTGTGTTATTACCTCATTAATATTGTAAATATTGAAATCCTGACTACACAGAGCCCCTTTTAAACTGCGTATTTGTTCAGCATATAAGTCATTGCAGAGTCAGTGTGTGGCACACATGATTACGGAGCCAGACTCACTTAGCTCTGTAACCGCAGCCGACACGCCGCCGCTCTGTTGCGTCCTGTGTTGCCGGGGAAAGAAAGCTCAGCATCACGCCTTCTGAGATTGTGTGCTGGGCGTCCACCGTGTGCTGTGTGTGTGTCCACGAAGGCGTGAAACTGTTGCACATCAGAGAAAGGAAGAGCTGATCCGATAGAAAGCAATTGGTCTTGAACGAAGCATTTGATTTTCCTGCTCTGGAAAATCCAATGCTATCTAGATGGCAACAAAGGGGGGGAAAGCTTTTAGCTCAATATGTGGCTCGGCTTGTGACACAAAAGCCAACTCGCTGTCCTCTCTGCTGCCTCTGTGTCCTCGGCTCCTCCTGGCTGCTGCTCCATCAGTTTAAAATGGACATTGATGAGCTGGAGTTTTGATTTTTTTGTTGCATATTATGAATTAATCATATTTTCCAAGTGCTCAAATTCTATTTCCAAGTGCCAGGACACACCAGAACCTCCCTCTCTGCCTCTGAGTCCTCAACCATATCAGTTCACCCTCCCTTCTCTCTCTCTTCATCAGTTCCTCTTAATTTACTCCCTAATTATTCCCAAACACAAGCCGGCTCAAACATGCGATAAAACATGAACGGCACATAATTTTCCAGGATTGGACGTGGAAGGGAACTGCCTCGGGGGAAGATCCTCCGTGCCCACCCTCTACCCTCCTTTTCCTCCATCTCCCCCTCTTTTCTCTTGGCTGCCTCCGTCGACTCGATGAGCGTTCCTGATGTTAACACAGATTGAATTTATTATTAAACAGACAGGGCCTACTGTTCCCCTTCTGTGGTTTGAGTCAAAGCGATGAATCAAAGGCCCACCTGGCTGTTATTATTATTATTATTATTATTATTATTATTATTATTATTATATTTTGAGTATTGCCAAATCTTTGGCTGAATGTGGCTGTTCTGTAGCTGTGATTAAACCAGTGTTTTATAAGCTGAATTTTCGGGGGGTGTGGGTGCTTAAACTGTGTAGAGATTAATCTGCCATTTGTTGTGACATCATTGGCATTTACACGTTTACCAGATGTTTTTCCGTATATGCTGTACGTTCACATTTATAGAGACATACCTCCAGCCGAGAGATGAAACGATCTCTGCTGTATTGTGGCTCCATGTTAATCCCCCCCGAGCCCTCACCTTGTCAACTCAGTGAGTCATCTCTGCAGATGCCACTGCTTTGATTTTGGAGAAGGACGATGTCAGGCAACGGTCCCACGAGCAAAATGTTTTGTTTGATCCGGAGCATTTCCTCCAGGCTGCCCTACAAGTTGCTTTGGGGGAGCGTCGGTGACAGTACACAGACTCTCAATCAGTGTAGTAACATGACGTATGACGACTTAAGCAAATCTGACAGCGCAGAATCTCTCCTCCTCCTCCGACGACGCAGCAGACGTCGGGCCAAACAACACTCCCAGGCCCCGAGACTGTGGAGGCATTTTAACGTCCACGTTTCCAGCTTACTTAACGACGGAGCCCCTACCTCGAAATCGATTCAGTGACAAAGCTTCATGTAAAAAATAAAATGAAAATACAAAAAAAAAAAAAGTACAGTTTGCAGTATTTAGGGTTGGGGAATGCAGGGATAGAGTATTGTACAATGATGTTCAAAATGTAGTCGTGATGAACACAAGTGCTTTTTATCTTCAGAAATCCTTAATGTGTGTAGCAGACTTACATGCTGTATGTTTTCTCCAGTGTGGGATTATTATTTACAGTAAGATGCGACAGTCACTGACTATTTATATATTTATTTATTTACATGTTTCTGGTGTTCATTCATGAAAGTGATGTCAAAGATTATAACCCTCAGAATAATTACAGTATTTAGTTTACAGTTTGTACAAAAAAAAAACGTGCCCTTCTTGTAAAATAAACATGTATGTATTTTTTTTTCATCTGAGTTGTGTTTATTTGAGAGGTGGATGATGACGGCGGTGATGACGAGGGTGAGTGGCGGTGTGCCTTTGACACTGGGCGGCTATTGGAAGATCATGTCGCTGTCGCAGAGGATCGATGGAGATTGATTTTGAACAGTGACGCATATTTTTTTCCAGCTCCCTGAGCGCGATGTCCTCGCTGTGTTCCTGCCTTCGCCCCGCATTTACATAACCTGACAGCCACTTGACAGTTGACACGTCCTCTTCTTCTACTCTCTCGCTCGCCTCATTTGTTAGCTCAAATGTGGGGAAAAACAAAAGCATATGGACTCAAGTGCACACGCAGTTATAGACCCACTATAAGCACGGAAATAATACACATTTGTTAAGTTAAGCTGCACACGATTAAAGGAAAAACATGTGTAAGAGTTTTGGAAAAAGCCAGTGCTTGTCAAAAGTTCTTGAAAACGTTTTTCCGTCTCTTTGGACTAGCAATGTGTTTGAGGAGCACCATGTAGTTTTGGAGAGGAAATTCAAACACAGCATTTTAATGAGGTAATAATGCAAACAGAGAAATATTCATCTTTTGTCATAACTGAATAAATGAGCTGTTCTCAGAGGAAGATGATGTGAGGCTAGAAAGGTGGCAGGTTCAGTGTGAAACTGTGTTTTCCTTTAGGATCAATTTATTTATTCAGCCATGATAACAAAGAGTTTATTTAGTTTAAGCATAAAAAAATCAGTCAATGAACATCTTTCTCTTCTGATTAAGATTTCTTCCCCAGAACGACATAATGCACCTTTACATTTCAGAATTGGATTCAGCCCACAGCTACGAGGTCCCCCCTATATTTATCTCGCCTCTATAGAGACTGAAAATATGATCAATAATGTCTTTTAAGATCACTTGGTTGGAGCTTGTTTCATCAGCTTTCTTTTTTACCTGCAGGCAAAACATAAATCAGAATCAGCTCAGAAAGACATGACAAAGCCCTGAACTCCCAGCTGAACTGTCTGATTGGTTAGTTGCTTCAAAGTGTTGCTCTGCTGGATTCAGCAGGGTGAGAATGAACGGTGAGCAGATTAGAGTGGTGCTTAATCTCATTTCACACATCCGTGCATTTGCTTATACATTAAGTCAGGGTCAACACATCGAGAAGGGGAAGTGTACCTCGAGCGTGGTCTCACCTGTGAAATGTAATCTTTTGGCAGTCTACAGTGTGTGTCGATGAAGTCTGGAGAAAACATTCAGACGCCAAACTGCAGGGTCCCATCGGCCGACCGCTCTGTAGCTGCCAGTGATGCTTTAGCTAACATCTGTTTGATTTTGTCTCACACACACACACACACACACACACACACAGACGTTTTGGAGTAGTTTCAAAATTAAACTGGATCCACTCGGGGGAGCTTGTACAACTCAGGGTTGATATCAGTAGCTATTACTTGGAGGAGAGAAGACGAAGCAGTCTATAAATACAGTACATAAAGAACTGGATGGTGTATCAGATATCGGCGTGTTGCTTTTGTTCCGAGAACATCTTCACTTATGTTGCTACAGAACCATCAGTTCATTGCAACTCTCAAGTGAACTGTGAACTGGATAACTTATATTAAACAGGTATTAAAAACAGTTCTGCACTACAGCAGACAGCAACAACATGTTCAAAGCAGCCACATCATCCCGCAACAGCACGATGAAGAGGGAGAGAAATTCCCCCAGACTTCCTTATAAAATCAGTCAATTTTAAGAGGTGTTGTATTCAGGGAAACTATATAAACTTTGTGAAGCTTCCGATAAATTCTTTGGGCCTTCTTGTAAATTTGGCATATTGTTATATCCCCGTCTTAGGGAGCGCTGCAGCCCACTCAGCACTCCCAGCTTCCACATCCATGCATGATGTGGGTTAAAATAGATCCTTTCACAGCGTTTAACACGTGTTTGAAAGTGCAACTTGTCCCCTGTGCATATATTCCGGTCTTGTTCCCCAAAGTCATTAAACTTCCAATTTGTAAGAAAGAGAATTGTCTCACTCCAAACTTGTCAATATGACGACCTGTGAATCCCAAAGCATCTGTATGTGTGAGATGTAAATATTTCTACCAGCTTTAAACAGATTCTCCCTGTGCTAAATGTATTACTAATACTCGCTGCACAAGTTAATCCAGGGCTCTTAATTTGAAATCCCACCTAACTAAAAGCATATTCTAAATGATAAATAAATAAATGATGTTTTTCTCTCACGCAGCTGCTGAATAAACCCCGGTGGTATTTATTTAGAACATTTTTCAGTTTCAGATTGATTGCAGCTCCAAAGTTTTTTCCAGTTAAGTGTTTTCTTTTTGTTTAAGAAAAATCTTCCAAGTACACTTGTATTACACAACGCTTATTAACTCGTGTAAACTGGAGACTCTTGTAGAAGCAGCGATGCACCATCAGGGGAGGCAAACTAGGCACATTTTGCAATAACCACCATCACAAAGACACTAAACAGTGCATTGCTGCCACCCCAGAATCCCCCTCAGTGGGGCCCCTTCAAGGAGAGTGGCAAAAATCAGGAAAATGAGCAACTTCCCCCCAGAAAAATGTCTCAAAATGTGTCATCTGCAGTGATCACAAACCCTTAAAAGAGACAATGGATGATTTGCAATGACATCTATAGGAAACCTACCAATAAGGTATTATTTAGTTATTGACCTTGGATTTATTTTCTCTAGTCTTTAATACATATTGAAATGCTGGTTTGCGCGGCTCCCTGGGAATTGTCGCCCCCACGGACTGTGGATCACCGTATGTAAACATTCCCAAGTCACTGATCTGTTAAAATCAAGCCCATGAAAGGCAGTCGAAAAAAAAGGTCCTTGAGAAGTTCTCAGGCAGCACAACGATTACAACCACTCTTACTCATGCAAGTGTGGTTTCAAAGAGAGATTCCACTTAATGATAGTTTCATGACCCTACTGAAGTCTCTCACTGGGATTAAAAGCAGAGCTAGGGCACCATCGTTTAGCTTTCAAACACCAAGATGAATCTCTCTCTTAAACAGGAAGCACACTTTGCAGGGTAAAACAGTAACAGCTCTATAGATCTTCTAAAGAGGTTGGCAAGTCGTGCTTCCCATCAGGTTTAACTGGCTTCATTGTAAAGAGAAAGGAATTTAGCAAGCTCTGAACTCTTACATTTATTTTTGTTGGTCTGTATTTGATGTGCCGTTGAGAGGCTGCTGTAAAAGGGTCAAGACGAATTGAGCACTCTCAATAAATACATATCAAATACAAAAATAAAACATTATAAGTAATTATCTGGGAGAGACACAAAATTTTGAGTAGATAGCAGGGAACAATGAGGAACTAACTGCTTGTTAACCATGAGTTAATAAGTAACTAATGAGTAGTTAATGATTAGTTTACTAAGAAAATGAGTAAGGAACAAATCATTAACGAGTTGATAATTCATTCATCGTTAATAAGTACTTCTCTTCTCCTAATGGTGGGCCATGTTAAATAAATAAATGTAGATCACACCTGGATGTACTCTATTAACGAATCATTAGGTAATGATTAGTTCATGCCGATCATACCGATGACTCCTCACGAGTGGTTCCACGAGTCACCTTTTCCCTTTCGTACCTGATTTCTCCTTCAATCGTCTCTTAATTAACTAATCATTAGCTGGGCCTGCTCTATTGAACTGGATAAGGAGTAACTTATTTATCAATGGTTAAGTAGCAGTTAGTTCCTCATTTTTTCCTAATTTGCTCCATCGTAACTTCTCAGAATTTTGTGATGTAAAGTGTGTTTTGTTGATGTTTAACTGAGAATTGAATGCTTGAGGAAGTTTTGTGAAATAATTAGTTAATGATTTATTATCATAATTAATAATAACTGAATAATTACCACAATTAGATAACACTAAGCATCATATTTGACAGAAATTAGACTACTTCCTTAATCCCTGCATGTAATATAGCTGCAGCACCTAGCTCAAGATGAGACGTTAATTAGCATTAAGAAGTGAAACTCTTGCTGTAAAACATTAATTTGGACTGTTATGCTCTTTGCAAATTGGCCTTTTAGACCACTAATCCTGAGTATTCTGATGTTCTTGTCTGCTGTGTGAAAGTTTGGCCCAGACTTGCATACGTTCTTTGATCCTAGCTTCACAGGATTTGCAGATGATCATGTACGAGTGATGTTTTAAAGTCCCCTGTCAGAGAGTTAGAGGTTTAAAACCTGTGATGTATTTCTGCTGTTAATAATAATACATGTGTTTTTAAATACATTCCTGTGTGCTGGATGTAAAAGTCTTTTTGACGCGCTAAACTTGGCTGCTAATATGTGCTTATCTGTGTATAGTAATATAACCAGTTCATATTATAGTTTAGCCAACCCTCGTGCATGTACATGCTAATTAAAGCGATCCATGAGATGACATGGAAAAAATATGGTTTGAGAGAAAATAACAAGCGAAACAAAACAAAACAATGAGTCTTTCAAATGACAGTATTTCTGATAATTGGCACATCCCATACCAGCCCTGTATACTGAGAGAGAGAGTGAGAGAAGGGGGAGAGAGAGAGATAAGAGAGAGAGAGAGAGAGACAGAGAGAGAGAGAGAGAGAGAGAGAGAGAGAGACAGAGAGAGAGAGAAAAAGAGAGAGAGAGAGAGAGAGAGACAGGAGTGGGGTCACAGTGGAAATACAGTCAAGGTTAATGACAGTCTGCAGGCAGCAAAATGCAACATAGTGGTGTTCTCGTGTGTGTGTGTGTGTGTGTGTATGTGTGTGTGTGTGTGTGTGTGAACATGCATGCACACCACTGTAATGTGCTTATGTAACCACACCAGCACCCATTCAGCTCCTATACGCTCATTCCCAACTTCACAGAAGCAGCAGGCAGCATCCTTTCCCAAAAATCCACAGCCCTCCATGTTTGAGATGGACCTGATGGCTTTGTTCTAAACTGAGATAATATACATATAATATAGCAATGTAGCAGAGAAATGTAAATTCTAAACAGAGTAGAAAGATCTGGTTTCTACCCTCACAGTAACAAGTCACATCATCAACGTATGAAATCAATTACTTCAAATTAATACAGTCAGGTTATTTTATTACAGGCTGGTGTTGCTTTGTTGTTTAACGGAAAATTGTGATGTGAAATAATTAAATAAACTCATAACCATGTCGGCTACTTTTATGCTGATGTCTTCATAACTACGTCCTCACCTGAAACCCTGAAGATGCCCTTGTTTCCTCATCAGCCTGCTCCACATGGGGTGTCTAGACTGAAATTAAATCACATTTTGATGCATCTTCCCACTTAATGATAACTGCTGCTTGTAAGAAACCCAACTGCTAGCCTACAGATGACAGAGGTTAAACAACATCTGTGCAGTGCAGGTAAAAGAGGAAAAGCAGGAAGTAATCTTAAAGACTACATTTTGCAAATTTGCTTGACATACACTGTACAGTCCAGGTTGTTTGCTGCTGTCGGCACACAGGCCAGCTGTCGCATCGCAGCTCAGTTGAAGAATAAAATGTGGTAGTTAACGTCTCTTCAAACAACTAATATCTTTAAATCTGTACATGTCATACAAACCATATCGACATATATACAATCACAATCGCAAGCAAGAAGGCTGCCAAGCCAGTGACCACAGTTCGATGCTGTGTTTCAACATTTGAAATATGCGTTTTTAATGAGACCTTGGACAATCGCCAGGCGTGTTTGTGGCGACCCAAGTAGGTATTTTAAGCCAAAACTGTATCTTTTCCTAAGCCTAAGATCATAAGCACAGTGCTGCCACAACAAAACATTTCAAATTGAACCTACGCAACAACAAGCAGCATATCTGTGGTTTGCAAATAGAGACAAATATTGCCAACATTTATTCTTGCACTGGGTTACACCTCCTGTATTTCTAAAACATGTCACACTCCCAATTTGTCAAAAACTGACGCTTTACAAAAACAATTCCAAGAACACTGGTAGGACACGTCCCCACTGTCCATATGCACACCTACACCTTGCTTTGGTTAGCGTTAGCAGCAGGCTAACAACTAAACGCTGAAGTAATTACTTTCTGTCCTTCTCCCTTCAGCGTGCTCTGTCTTGTAGTTCTGACACTTCTTTGGATGTTCTGTCAGTCGTCCTTCATTGCTATTTGCTCAGACACGCTGCTGCATGCAGCGCAAATTAAACAGTGAAGGTTATCAGGTCTTGTGCAATCTATGGGCCGTTGGGTTTAATACAGTTTGATATGTGACATACTTCATGTTTGGGCTCAACACAACTGATCTGAAATCCTCTCACACGTCCTTTAACTTTGCCACATTTGTCTCTCAGAGTTCCCTCTGAGATCCCTCAGAGATGCCCAGGACCCTCTGAACTGCTGATGGTGATTATGCTAAAGATTCATGACGTTTCTAACAGCCTTGTCTACCAGCTGTCGCCCGTGGGACCCGGGTTTGATTCTGTTCATCTTATTGCATCTTTTCATTTAATTCAATGCAGCCGAGCATCCGTTTAAAGGAACGTGTCCTTGAGCTGCGTCTTTACCTCCGTCTCTGCCAGCAAATTCTCAGAGGCCTTTTTGACAGCAACTTCCAACATTACTTAAGTGCCTGTGCTGAACACTGAGGGGCTGAGGCTCTTGATCACTTTTATAGCGTCTGTTTGACTCTTCTGCTCCCTTGAGGAATAGAAAAAAGAAAAGGATGGAAGATATATTGCCCTGCTATGGTTAGATGACACCATAACAGTGCTGTAAAAGTTGTAACGTTGAAATATCATGAAGTCTCGAGAATCTGAGAGTGACTCTGACCTTATTTTGAGGAGTCACAATCAATTGGTTTACATGAATCACTTCAATATTATTGATTCAGATACTAGCTGTGTGTGAACATCTGACAGGACCCTGTGGGGCTCTGATCAGCTGCTTTGAAGCCAGTAGTGTCTCACTGAAGACATGTTTGTGCAGAGGTTTTGTACAAGTTGTTGAAATCACACTGCACACATTTTACCACCAATGACCCGCCTCGTTACCGCCTGTTTTTCCTGCAGTTATTCAAACTCACCTTTATCCGAAGTTTCAAGAAGTTGACCGTGGTTTGATTCAGCAGAACTGGCATGACACGTGCAGCTGGCAAGATTCAGCTTTTGTTGGACTCTTTTTTTTTTAAGACAATTGCAACAATAACACATTCTGTCATTATCCTCGTTGTGCCAAACACACTCTGTCACGGTAACCAAACAAAAATAGCTCACAGTTGTTCTCACGCAGATTTTAACACCCACTCACCTGACTCTGGGAAATTAAAGTCCTGGGGTTCTTCTACACATCCCCATAGGAGAACCATGCTTGGTTCCTGTTACCTTTTCCATAAATGCTTTTCCACTGGGAACCCTAAAACCAAACTGGAAACTGACACAACCTTAAACAATATATTTGAAAACATGGATAATAGAGGGTGATAATTTTTTAACAGTCATGTTTTGAACAGTCTTTAAGAACTCTTTCTTCCAAAAATGGTTCTTTGGATGAGAATGATTCTTAATGGAATCTCTGGACCGTGTTCCAATATCCATACTTCCCGTACTTACTATACTTAGTTTGAGTACTTAGGGTGTTCCGATAACGATCGCGGCAAAAAGAAGTGTACCTAAAGGACCCGGATGTTGCCCTCATAACGGCAAAAACGTTGAGTGTGCAACGATGTGCACTTTACGCACTCGATGGCTGCCATCTTGTCTACGTAGCGGAAGAAGCGGAGCCAGGCAGAGGCGCTCAGCTCAGAATCTTTTTTTTAAGTGGCTACCGAGACGACAGCGCCTGCAGCGGAGCCATGTTGCAGGATTGTAGGATTGTAATTGTTAAAAAGTAAAGTCGTAGATGTGTTTTGTTCACCGTTCAAAGTGGGATGTTTTTGGCGGATGATGAGCTGCGGCAGCTGTCGCGATCGTAATTTCCGGTAAGTGCACCACGGAGTATTAGATTTGGAACAACACTCACTGGCTGAAATCTGCGTACTTAGCAAGTGCGGATAGTGGACTACGTTTAAGTGTACTCATGGAAGTATGAATATTGGAACACAGCACAGGTCTATCAAAGAACACTTAAAACAGGGCTGCAAAGTTTGAGAAAATGACAAGAGTGAGACTTTAGCCATGCGATGTGTACGGCAAAAAAAATGTGGCCTTTTTTAACATCGATTTATTCCTTAAGACTGATGTCTCCACCTCCATGCCAGCGGCTCTCCCTGCACTGTGGCCTCCTAATGCTAGCCTTAATTAACCAGAAATTAGAAATGACAATTGTGACAAGAATTTTGACAAAATACATTTATCAGGGTTCTAGCAGTTTTCACTAAGTCAAATTAAGACCTTCACGACGCATTACCAAAAAAATTTAAAATCAAATAAATTCTGAAAGAATCATTTTATTACAATGAGTTCAGTAACATAAACAGGCAAAAATCAAACTTGCCTTCAAATAGAGTATATTTAATTTCATGTTAATTAAAAAGCGCACTGCAACTTACAAATGCAAGAAAAAGAAGCACACACTCACCCGCGCTCTCTCTCTCTCACACACAGGAGAACGTCAAGTGGGTTTTTAATGTCGGCGCTGTTGCGTGTGAAAGATAGAGACGCCAAGATCCGCCTCACGTTGCTTCTGATTGGTTTATATTGCGTGGTGCGTGGTTGGTTAGATTTAGGCACAAAGGATTTATGGATTGGTCTGGGATTGGTTATCTCGGTGAGTCAATCAGAGTTACTCGAACTACGGCAATCCGCAAGGACCAAAGTTTATTATCATAAAAAAATAAATATAGAGTATTGAATGGGGAAATATAAGCGTGAGAAATGTCAAGTGTGGCGTGTGGTGTGAGAATGGGTCAAATTGCGTGACTGTCACACTCAAAGCGTGACACTTGGCAGCTCTGCTTAAAAACTGATTTTTTTAAAAAGGGTTCTTCCAAAGCAAATGGTTCTGGTTAGAACCGAGCCCCTTATTTCCAAGAGTGTATGTGAGTTGGAGTCTGAAAATTTTCTTTATTCTTGTTCCAAGAACTGTGTCAGTGCCAGTGCATTTAGTGCACTTAATCACATTTTATGGCCCAAATACTAACTGTTAACCTCTCCTCTCCTCTCCTCTCCCTGCAAACAAACCCTTTACTTCCATTCACATCCTCCTCATCCTTCATCCCAAACTCCCCTCCTCTTCCTCCTTCACCATCTCCCCGAGCAGAGCAGTGACCTACACTCCTTCGAGTGTGAAGTGCTTCATCTCATCAAGAAATGGATCAGGCTGGGCAGCTTTTATAGCTTCAAGTAAGACTGCTTCATCCGAGTCATAAAAAGTTTAATAAAAACAGACACTCTTTGAATAAATAGACTGATTCCTGTCAATAAGCCACGCTGAAAGAATACGTTCTACAGGGGCAGGTGGGTTCTTGTTGCATTTCTGGATTAGCAGAAAAAGACAGAGTTAAACATCTCAATAAAAAGTTTTATTCCCCTAAAGGAGAAAAACAACATTTTATAGTTTGAATGGCGGCTGCCCGACGATAAGGACAAAACAAAGACTTTAAGTTTTCCAGCGCCTGGAGGACTGAGGGCTGAAGGAAACACGGCAAACTCTGTTTTAAGAAGCGAAGTTTCTTAAATGTTTTATTCATGCACACACTCTGGTGCCTCTCTCTGCCATGTCCAGGTTGTGCACTCGCTCTAACATTGGTATGCCCAGTGAGTCCAGGCTGTTTCCGATCCTCATTATCATACTGTCGTTATAATGACGTATGGTCTTTCAGGTCACAGCAGCTCGCTGTTCTACCAGCCTTTGTTCTGGTGGAATATTTTAAGGCATTGTCGCCCAAAAAATAACATTCGGCCTCGACATTTGAAGTGTGTGAGTGAGTGAGTGAGTGTGTCATTCCTCTTTGCACCTCTTTGTAAAACCATAAAACTGCCCAATAAGTCACTGTGAAATTCAAAGTTCAAGCGAGTGACCACAGTTTGAGACTACGTTTCAACATTTGTAAGCCATGTTCGTGTCGACTGGGTGTTTTTAACCATGGAAGCATTTAAAAAGTGGGAGGGACATTTTTCACAGAGGTTTGGGGATTCTCCAAGTTGTTCCTTCTTCATTTCATTTCCCTTCCTTTTCCGTTTGCCTTCTTCCTTCACAGTTTCCTCTCTTTGTCTCACTCATCTTAACTCAGCTGCCTGGCATCTTGACAAAACCAGGTTTTTTTTAAGCCATATCGTGATCTTTTCTTGACTCGAGCCAGGTGTTTTTTTGTGCCTAAACCTAACCAGACCGCAAGCACAGCAATGTAACAACATAAAATCTAAAGTTGACGCTAAAGAAACATAAAGTTGAAACATTTATTCTGACAATTAGGTTGGGATTAAAGCAACACATGAGTCGGTGGACTAAATAACACGAGTCCCAAGCTGCAGTCTCCCGACATATCCAGCCGGAAAATCACTGGTGAGACTTAGAGATAAAATCTTTCCACATCAAACGAAGCTTCTATTAATAACAGATTATATGTGGTTGTCAGCTTTAGTCCTATTTCAGATCAAAATGAATTGTAAGTGCATTTTATACATGTGGCAACTGAGCTGAGACAGGCTCAGACATCCTCCCGCCGAGCGCTCTGTCAGGACCTCATACTCATGTGTGATGAAGTCTCCTCTGATTGAATTAAAGATGAGGTCCGTCTCACTCTTTCCTTCTCAGTTAGTTAATGTGTATTAACATAGCGAGAACCCCAAAACTCTCTGTACACAAGTATGTGACTGGTTACGACATCAGCTTCAACGCGCTGGAGACGTACAGGTGCGTTCGTATCCGCCTCCTGTTGTCTGCACAGGTTGTGTTACAGTTTTGTGCAGCTGCTGCGTTTATCTTCTCCTGACGGCTGCCATGTTTCCTGCATTCTGCGTTCTGTGCTGCTCTCACGGCACCTGTCTCCTCTTTGCCTCCATTCATTGTAACGTAATGATTTATGCCCAAACCTCCTGAGGCTCACCCGGCGTGTCCTACTTTAGACCGAGCAAAGATTTTAGAGGGAATTAAATAATAATTCACTGCAGTTATTACTCCTTCACATAAATTGCTCTCCTGACCAGCCTTTCCCCTCGTTCCCCACCTTAGACATAATATTACATACCTGGTGTCGCCCTGAGATTACAGACTGTGAATTAAAAATATCTCACTGAGATGTTTCAATCAGGTTGGTAATAAATCATCCTGACTATTCATTATTCTGTGGTATGCAACCAATATTTTAGACCGCACTGTAAAGAAATAATTGGAAAAAGCAGCAATATCCTGTCAGCAGGTTGTGTCAGAATATACCGTCAAATATCGTGTGACGGTCTTGGGAGCGTTGGAATGTAACCACAGAATCAATACTTATTATTCATGTTGTCACTAATTTTATCTCCGTTAATAAACACAATTATAGTGTTGATCTTAATAAAAAAAAACTATGCGAAAGTCTTTTTATGTTGAAAAAAATATGGAAATAAGGATAACATTTTGTGGTTCTTCAGTTACAAGTTGTCATGTTATGTTACATCAGACATGTAAATTCACACTCTATTTCTGTAATCTTAACCTGAACCCTCACATTTCACTCTCCCATCCCCCCATAAAGATTCAGTAAAGTTAAATTAATTTATTTAACTTGCATTTGGGCGGATTTAGAAGTGCAGTCGGCCATTTACAGGTAATTATTCAGATAAACATCTGCAGTCCTCGGCAGCGGCAGCAGGGATATCTGCCGTCTCCAGTCTTCCAGAGATTTCACTCACAGCAGCTTCATACCATTATTAATTCAAAACTTAACACACGCGGGGATCTAATGATAGTTTACCGTCATGTTTTAAACTAAATCTCCAAACCCCTCCGCTGCATAACCAAAATAGATTCTGTCTCTGTTCTGCCTTTTCTTTTATAGATGCAGCGTTAATTTGCTGCACGCGATTTCAGCCTCCTCTAAAAGGTACATTTAAAATCACCTACCGATGAAACGGTGCTTGTATATTAATGTTGTACATTAAAATGAGATATTCTGTATGTTGGTTCATTAAACCAGGAAACTGTCTTAGAAAAACAGGTGAAGAATTTGTGTCATTCCAAATGTTTGTTTTGTTTGGTTTGTTAATAAAACGCTGCTAATTAGAAATAATAAAAACTGACCCAGTCAACTCCTTGTCTTGGACATCAGTAGTCCATAGATGGAGTTTTTCCTCTCGTCCTCAGCTTGTTGTTATCGATGCCTTGAGCCAAGGTCACCGAGCACATCCTCAACTCATCCGCCTCGCTTGAATTTTTCAACATATTCCTATCACAGTTTTCATCAGTAAATCCAGAGAAAATTGCTTTTTTTTCTTCAATGAATAAGGACTTCAAATCCCACTTTCTGTCTGTTGACTGAACACTCTGTGTTCCGTGCATTGGGATTAAATCAGTTTCAGACAGTGTAGTGCAGATGGTATTTACAGCAGGTAGCTCCTGTAAAGGCAGCAACGTGTCAGCTCAACAGTTACTGAGGCAGAAATGTTTTAAAGAAAAGTTAAAGGCTGAAAAAAAGGTGAATTTACGAATGCAACCTCTTTCCGGAGACCGTGACGAAGGTCTAATAAGTATAAATAATCTTAATTAGATCAAATAATTGAGGCTTGTTTATACTCTTACTATATTGATGTTGCTTAACTAACTGCTGGCCCACAGGGAACACTTCTGCTGTTCCAGATGGCCGGTCCGGTCCTGCTGATTGGGTAATTATACGTTGATATGCCGCCAGTCATGACCAATTCAATGACTAATTTATCACTTAAGAAATTCAACAAATCACAAAAATAAAAGTACCCACTGTCTCTTAACCTTGGAGGAGCAGGAACAGCGTGTCCTGTTTTGTGCAGGACCAGAACCAGGACCAGGACCACGTCCCCCTGAGACCACCAGTTCATTTAGTCCAGTGTGGTGGACATGAGTCAAGGACCGGTGATGAAACCTGCTTGAGTTCTGCTGCAGTGTGAAGAGGACACTCGGGGATCTCCATACTCCAGGAGACAGATCACTGAGTGAAGCAGCAAACTTTTTGTTTAGAAAGCTCGAGGAGAGTCGGACATTTACCTGTCAGGAGGTGGGAAGGAAGAGTAGAACAGAATCAGAATATCCTGTTGTGGATTTAACTTTGACAGTCAGTTGACCCAGAGGAATACACTGCAGCCGTGTTGCTGCCGTGTCACGGCTGTCTGCTCAGCTGATCTACTGGACTGATTTAAGTATGTTAGAATCATTTACACCCCCAATAATGATAATAATTCTTAATTCTTTCTTTCTTTTGAAATACTGTTTTTTTATTTCCACTGGACGTGCCTGTTCTTACGTGTTTTTTTAAATTATTTTTTATGTGTTGTTTCTACTTTTTTTTTTTTTAACTATTTATCAAGCTCTATTTGCACTGAAATAACTGCACTTAAGTTCGTTGTTCTTGTTACCATGACAATAAAGAATTCAATTCAATTCAATGCGATAATAATAATAATGGAATTCCCCTTTAAGGAAACATACTGAAATAGGCAGCGTTATCATAGCGAGCTTATACATTCTGGTGCAAAGCCTCACAACACCAGCGTGCTGATAGCAGGGGATTGTAAATGAAGCACTCTGCAGTTTTAATTGGTTTCTTTAGATGCGGCCATCCAAGACCAGTCCCTCGACTTGCTGCTGCTGAATACAAAGAATATTTTTTTTTCTTTATTGATATGATAAATATTCACGTCCTTAAAAAAATCTCAGCACAGACGATGCTTAATTACAGTAGTCACAATTTGTATCATTGCAAGAATAAATCTCCGAGAGCATCTATTGTGTCAGAGTTCTCTCTGACTCAGCAGAGAGGAAATGAAACGAGGCTCATGTTCAACCAGACCACAGCCAAAGGTTTTGTTCTTTGAAACGTGTTCCTCTGTGCTTCTAGCACACGTCAAAACATATTTAATACTTTTCATCCTCTCGTTTTAAAGGAGCACTGGCAATTTGTTTCATGGGAGTCTCATTTAAGAAAAGTTTTTTTTTTTTTTACTTTTTAAAATAACGCACAAGTTAGAAAAAAAAAACTTTTTTTTTTTTGGTTTGAACGGTGGTTCCAGGTCCTGTCTGCAGAATCAGACGGCCATTTATTGAAGTGTTGCCTGAGAGAGGAAAGGTTATGATCCAGGTATCAATCAATTTAAAGCGAAACTCTCGCCAAAAAGCAACCAAGGCTTTATTTGTGATTGAATATGAGTCAAACCTTCGTGTGAAAGCATAATTACGACGAAAGAGGCACTTTTAAGATTTACCGTAGTTTCGGTTTTGGGCACGTTAATTTTGAACGGGAGTGCATGGGGCAGGACATGCTAGCATCAAAATCGCTATTTTTAGAACACTAAGAAGTCTCGACACAACATGAAACTTTGCTCGTAGCATCACCAGGGTCTCTACTCATGAACAAGAGCATTGAGAACATTGTTTGTGTACACAGAGTTTATGAAAAAGAAGGTTTTTGAACTACTCAAGTTAGCTGCTGCATCTCCTGCGTGTCGCCGTCATGGCAGACAAAAAGTGTTGATCCCCGAGTGCGACCTGACAGGCAGGAGAGTAATGGTGAACCGCTCCTCAAGCGTGCCTTCTCAATGCTCGTGTTCATGAGTAGAGACCCTGGTGATGCTACGAGCAAAGTTTCATGTTGTGTCGAACCTTCTTACTGTTTTAAAAATAGCGATTTTGATGCTAGCATGCCTGCCCCATGCTCTCCCGTTCAAAATGAACGTGCCCAAAACCGAAACTACGGTAAATCTTAAAAGTGCCTCTTTCGTCGTAATTATGCTTTTACACGAAGGTTTGACTCATATTCAATCCCAAATAAAGCCTTGGTTGCTTTTTGGCGAGAGTTTCGCTTTAACATCAACCCTGTTGTGTTGCTTGTCCCATTTCTCGTTCTCAAGTAAAAATGTTTACAGTTAACTTTTCTGCAAACCACTGATACTTTCATATTTGTCGGTGTTATTCGTGTAACGTGATGTCACATCACATGTTTATGACCTGACTTTATATCAGGGATTGGAGGGGACGGTGGAAGTTAGGTGAGAACGCTGCGAAGCCAGTGACCGCGTTTCAGGACTGAGTTTCAACATGTGTAAGCACGACACAACTAATTATTTTTAAGGAGTTTCAGCTGTGTTTTTAATGACGGACATCTGATAACTTTGAAGAAAAGTCGGCACATCTCAAGCTGCGTTTGTGGTGAGCAAGACGGATACTTCAGGTCAAAACCAGATCGTTTCCCAACTCTAACAAGTAGGTTTTTTTATTCTTTTTTATTTTTTTATGACGGTGGTGTTGAGACTGTGGGGTGCACAGAATACTAATTCCAACATCGTGTTGATTTAATAATGTTAAATACAGATAGCTCCTTCTGTGCACGCAACATTAATGAAAGCAGAATCATTACCGTGTGGATGATGCTTTAAATCCACAATGATTCTGGAGGACGTGTTCATCGTGGACACACTGAGACCTTGGAGTTCTGTATCTGTGATATAAAGAATGTGATCTGTTGACCTCGAACAAGACAAAAAGCAGAAGAGAGAGTCGTCCTCCCTCCTTTCACCTGCATGCAGATGAGTGCGTACTCCACACTGCCTCACAAGCTGATGAACATGACTCCTGTGAATAATTGTAGATGGTTGAAGAGCCTTTGCTGTTTGTCCCACACACTTGACCTTTACTCTACTGATCATTATAGATTGCTATAGATAACAGAGGAGAAGTGGCTCCAGCAGCTCTGAGTGGAGCAGAAGTTGGTGTTGATCTTAAATCTGCCGTCGATGCAGCCAAACGCACCCTGAAGACGTCTTCTGCGGTTCCTTTTTTCTTTTAGAACACAAACAGTAAATCAGATCGTTCAAATACTGTATAGATTCATAATCATCACTTCATTTGTCTTTCTATTAATCTTTTTTATCCACACATCGACTGATATTCAATCCATACGGCTCTTATTAATACCGTTTGAGTTATTTCAGGGCCTGTTCTCTGGAGACGGAAAAGTTTCTGCCTAAAACTGTCACAGTAGCGTTTCACCATGAGCCATAGAAAAACAACTTGAGCGAGGACTTTGTTTTGTACTTGGATGCACACATACGAGTGCTCTTCAAACTGCTGTCAGAGCTCCTTTTTTTGGCTCGATGATTTATTGTCTCAGAGATCTTTACTCTCTCCTGAGCATCTCTCTCTCTCTCTCACCAGCATCTGTATCGCTAACTGTAGCTTCCCAAAGCCATTCCCCCACCGTGAGACATTTACCATGCGCTCCCACAGCTGGCACTTTATTACCTTTTTGGCGGATAGTTATAGCTATCTTAATGAACAAAAATCTCTGCCGAGTGCAACTTAACTATGTGATAATGAGAGAATAACGTACTTACAGATTGGAATCAGACAGATTTTATCAGCCACATTGCAGTAAAAAATAGTAGCTTGGTTTAATGGATTGGGCAAACTGATAACCCACCAGCTCTGTCAGACCACTTTGCTCGTACTGTTGTTTTATGTTCTGTTTCGTGAAGCCTGGCAGAGCAAGACTACGCAGAAACTGACAAGATGGGCTCCTAGGGTGTCTCGCCACTCAGCCTCCTAATTTATCTCGTAAACCAGAGATGCTCTCTGTGCAGTTATTTTGTCCAAACTTGATTTAAAGTGTATTTAGTTTCTTCCTTGCCAATATATCCTTATAAAAACAGACTCACAACAAATTAGGAACACAGACCGCAACTCATCCACATCCAGGGAAACATAACAACCCGAATGACGGACAAGAATGTTTATATTGGACGATTCTGCAAAACCTCACGATTATGTTCGATGGCAACTTGTCTTTAGATCTCTGTTGCCACTTATCTGCACATGACAATGATAAGGTTTCGAGCAAATAAAGAATAGTTAAGGTAGGGTTAAACAACGAAAACACTTACAGTTGGATTAAGTAAAAAGGTGAATAACATTTGCAGGTCTTGTTGAGCATGACAGTCAGACTTGCTGACCCACATACACCTCCACATCTTCGCTTTCGACCCTGCTGCAAATAGGGCACACTACTTCCTGAACCGGCTACAACTACAACTACACCAGGCTGCCCACCGTATCACTGTCACGCTTCGCTTTACACACCCGTGAAAACAACATGCTCTCATCCTGTGGTCAAGTTAGCAATCATACAGTTAATATACAACTTGGTTAGGTTTAGGAAGAAATTCATGCCACACATTTGCCAGAATGAACAATGGCAATGTGCGTTTATGAAAACCATGGATATGCTGAAACCTGTTTTGGTCACCACTAAGAGCTGGAGATGTTCTGATTTCCAGTCAGAAATATCCTTTACTTTTTTGCCGAAGGTTTCCTTAAAAATATCCAGTGGTCGATGCTATCCATGCTTACAGATGCTAACATGCTGCTGTGACTTGTCAGAAATATCCAGCGATATCTCACTTAGAAATGTTGAAAAGCAGTCTCAAACTGTGATCACTGGCATGGCAGCACTCTCAGCTGTAACTACCCCACCATCCCCTCTAAATCCTAATTTTCCGGCCATATACATGTAGCATGAACGTCACAATTGGTATAAATGTCGATATGGTACGTAGGCCTGTGACAGGCGTGAATGTGAAAGTGTTTCTGTAACTGCCAGCATTGTATCCTGGCGTCTGGGCTGTTTTATCTTTAATGTCCTCTAAATGCTATGACAACATGCTGTGTTTGTCTTTAAATACAGTATATTGATAATTCTTTTGTGATTTTTCCCTCCTAGCTAACCAGCATACCGTGCCTTTGTCAGCGCAATAGATCTTTGGATTCAAAGAAAGCAATGGTCCAAGCCTTTGTTGATTTCTAGCTTTGGTCAGTCGTGTGAGCCCATATGTCAACCCTGTCATGGATATGTCAACCCTGTCATGGGATTCCCTTAGCGGCTCAAGTGTTGGCTGAACTGATATTGACAGTGCAGGCGGACGGCTCATTGGAAAACAATACACACAAAGATTGACAATCGTTATAAAGCAACTGGGGATTCCCGCAGGGGTCTGAAGTGCTGAGAGTGTGGACAGCAGCTAAAGGAGGTGATAGACATTAAAGGGATATTCCGGTGTAAATTTTATCCATGGTCTAAATCACTGTGAAACTGTGTTAGACTCCCTCTCGATAGATCAAGTTAGCAGACCACTAATTTACGGAGTTTTATCAAACTCAGAAATGACCGCACGACAACAATACACTGCAGTAAATGGATCCAAATATAAACCGCCACCAAAAAGCCACAAATAATGCTCAGAACAGCACCAAACTTCAGCAACAGTACAAATAGGGTCTCAGCACATAGTCCGGGGCATCTAACCTCTGCTAGCTTAGCTGGATTTCGACTGAAAAGCTGACTAAATTTACCACTCTTCTGCAGCAGCTTCCTGTTGACGGGAAGTCCCGACGAGTCGATTACCGAGTGCAGTAGAGTTCCGCGGCTCATGGATGAAAATGTATGATTATGACTCCATGGAAAAGCAATCAAAGTTCATATGTGTCTTACCTGCCAGTTTATAACAGTTATTATCGAGAGCGGACAGGGAAAAGAACGGAATTGAGCATTTCTAACCGCACTCGGTAATCGTCGCGTCGGGACTTCCCCGACCCGGAAGCTGATGGAGGAGAGTTGAAATCTGTTTTTAGCTTCACAGTAGAAATCCAGCTAAGCTAGCGGAGGTTAGATGCCCCGGACTATGTGCTGAGACCCTATTTGTACTGTTGCTGAAGTTTGGTGCTGTTCTGAGCATTATTTGTGGCTTTTTGGTGGCGGTTTGTATTTGGATCCATTTACTGCAGTGTATTGTTGTCGTGCGGTCGTTTCTGAGGTTGATAAAACTCCGTAAATTAGCGGTCTGCTAACTTGATCTCTCGAGAGGGAGTCTAACACAGTTTCACGGTGATTTAGACCATGGATTAAATTTACACCGGAATATCCCTTTAAGTGATGTCTTTACAACAGGTAACTGGGATTAGTAGTGTGCATGTTAGTAATTGTAGTAATTTACATGTATTGATCACTATCATCATTTTTATTAGACATATGTGACATGAAAAAATGAGACCTTTACCTTCTCTGGGTCACCGATACTGCAGATGATATAAATTGTTCATCGCTGTTGGATTGTGGATTTCTTTGTGAGGGACTCAGGATGGATTTTTGGTGACTGTGCAAAGGATGTGACTTGATGCAAATTCTACAGTGCCTTGTCTCTCCACTCTCTTTTCTACATTATCACGACTGCGAATGAATAATTTTACAATGTTTGCCGGGTCAGAAATGATTATTTTGTTTACGTCTGTGTAAGTATTCTGACGGTTGGTTCCGCCAAAAAGATAACACCACTGGTGTCCCATGGTATCTGTGTTTGTGCAGGATCAAGAGTCTTGGTTAATGCTAGTTCTTGAAAAAACAAAGACAACAAAACAGAATCATGTGTGATTTCTACAGCACCCAGCAAAAAGTACAGCCCAAGGTTAGCAAAGTTACCGGCAGATGTTTCAAACAACTGCAGTGTTGTGACATGAATACATGGCGGGGGGAGATGGAATGTCACATTTAGTAGCTAAATGTTATCCATGACACCTTTAAATAATACATAATACACGTGAAATTGCAGTGAATGCTGCATATCAGTAGACAAGTACCTCCAAGTGCTGTAATTTAGAAATGGGGATACGGCCAGAAAAATGTGACAGATGAGAAAGATGTGCCGGCCAAGAATCTCGTCAGGACACTCTCTCTACGGTCCTTCCCCATATCTGTCTCAATAAAGAAATAAATAATACCTGACGAGTGCAGATTGTCCATTTTCCACAAAGGAAAAAAACAGACAAAGAGCGGGTCTAGAATGTTAATCAGCAAGTCTCGACTCTCTAAAAGGGCACAGAAGCCCACAAGGACATATGCGGATGACTAATACGGCGTTTGTCTAACTGTCATCTGTCTCTCTCCTTTCCGTTTCATCTATTATGTTTTGCTGTGTGTGTGTGTTTATGCGTCTGTGTAGGCATGTATGCCAGCTCGAAAGACTAATTCAGCATGCAGATGCGGTGGAGGAGTGGCCACAGTCGCCGGGGAGACGTGAATCACTTAGCAGCCGACCACTGCGGCGAGACGGGAGGAGGCAAGGAGGGGTGTGCAGGACGAAAAAGACAGAGGAGCAATTAGAAAGGGTGGCAAAAGAAGAGATTGAAGAGATGAAGAAAACCAAAGGTGGACTGAGAAGGGTGTTGATTAAATGGAGAGAAAAAGGGTTGAAAGGATGCATAAAAGGAAGAGGAAATTAATGATAGAAGAGAGAACAAAGAAAGAATAAAGGGCGACTGCTTGTCCTTTCATTTACTCAAATGCTGCATTTTAAACCCTTCATGACTTCCTGACTGTCGCGTACGGCCTCTTTCCTCTGTCGCACCTTAGAGTTGAGAATTCAGTGTTTCTTGAGGTCACGGCATATTACTTCAGAAGTTTGAAAAGCACTTACTGGTTGTGCACAGATGATTGTTACATACCTGGGCAGGCACTGTGAAAACACATCGCATCAAATGTTCGTTTAGCAGCGAACAGACTGACCGGATGACAAAAAAACAAACCCATTACCTTCAGCACCACCATGAAGGAAATATTCAATGTGCCAGGCTATTTCTTGGTTCAGTAATCACGCATACAAGCGACACAAAGGTGTTTGATACTTGATGATGTCGCCAGCGTAGTTATTTGACCTGCCAGAAAGAGCCTGTAGCGTCGCATCGGCTACAATAATCACATTTCTGAGACTCTGATGGAGGTTGTGGTACAGACAGTCTAATGCCGTGAAGTTGTGTTACTCTCCGCTTTTTGAGTCTGTCAGAACTTTACCCTGCTTTGATTCACTTTCCTTTTATACTAATTTGATGCTGATTGTTTAAGGCCTGTATAGAAATGTGTGGGTGAGGAGAAGAAAGGGGCGAGACAAAGAGAGAACAAAAAAGTGAGGTGGCAGGATGACAGCAAGCTGAAAAGAGAGGATGGAGGTATGGAGAGATGACAAAACACATTCTAAATGCTTTGAAATAAATCAAAAGGTTGTATTTTGTGTCTGTGAGCGCAGACAGAACTATTTCATGAGTTCAGTGGTGGACCAGACTGCAATTTGCATCTTTGGCCATTCAGGATAGAGCAACGACTTCACGCCTCCTCAACAAATCAACCACAGAGCAGATTTACTCCTTAAGAAACTTCACAACAATGCCATCATGGATTTACAACACATGTCATTCACTGAAGGTGCTTCCTTGTTAAAGACTTCCTTCGTCACTGCAGATGAACGATGTCGCGGAATGTCACTGTGCCTGGCTGTTTTTTTAGCTGCTGAGATAAAGAACATAGGATCTGATGGCCACGTCCTCTTAACAACAGCTTTCAACACCAATTTCCAGAGCCCTGCAAGCTACCAATTACTCCACACCAGCAGGAGTTGAACTACAGCAAAGATACCCTAACAAACTGTAGTATATAAATGCAAAACAATACAATAAAATACACCACTGTCAGACTGTTGAGTGACAGTAGAGAAGCTATGGCAAAATAAAAATGAGAAATAATTTATATATATTTTATGGTCCCAGATTTGTTTGTCATTTCAGTAGTTAACTATACAAAACATGGAGAAGATTTATATTACTACATAGGAATGCTTGAATCATTAATTCAAATATTACAACAAATCCTGATCGACTAAATAGGTTGATTGACTGTGATTCCCAAAACAACGGGACTGCAGTCGTAGGGTCGGAGTTGTATGGATTTAGGCAAGAAAAGCACTTGGTAAGGTTCTGGAAAACATTGTGGTTTGGTTTAAATTAGTACATTTTGATGTTTAGTCATGACATCTTGTTTGTGGTGACCAGAACAGGTATTTAAGACAAAACATGATCCTTTCCAAACCATAACCAAGTGTTTCTGTCACTAAACCGAACCAGATCAGAAGCACAGCATTGTCACAACATGAAAAAGAAAACTGAGCCGAAGGAAATATAGTTTCAACATATCCAACAGGTTGCAGATTCATGTAAACGTGTCAGAGTGACAGATGTGAGTTAAAGGGAATGACAGGTTGAAGAAATGGATGGAACGTCTCAGGCTAATGACAAACAGCGTTTACTGACACCTGAGCTACATCGACATCATGCCAGGCTCTTCTCAGAGGGTCGTCCTGCGGTGCCTTTCTCTATAACTATCAATCTTCCCTGTCTAAATGTCAACCTCTAACCCTTACCCCAGACTGGATTGTTGCTCTCTCTGTAACATTGTGTTGTTGATTAATCATGCAGAACCCTGTATGGTAAATTCAAGTGCCGCTTCCGCGATTGTTGTCACACGAGTAGGACTTTTAACGACTCGGCGGTTTGCAGCCAATGGAAAGACTGTAAAGTTTGCCATCAAGGTACCATCTATCCATCATATTATGCTAATGAGAGTTCAGGGTTTCCCTCCAATGACAATGTTCTCTCCACAGTCATAATTTACTCACTTATTACCATACAAATTGTTTCCTCTGTGCTTACAGCAATCCACTGTGATTCCTCGCCTCGTGTACAAGTTGGTTCAGTCATGATTGCTCTCCATGATTAGTGTAAACATCTTCAGGTAGCTTGACATTACAGACATAAATAGTCTGAATAAACAAGTTTACTTCAAGGTAAACTACATTACCATGATTTATCGGTAGGTTTTTCAATTTTGCCCTAAAGATTCCCACATTTCTCTGACGATGTCTTTATCCTTATTTATTAGGATTGTCTTGAAAAAGCTTCCTGAGTCTGGAAGCTTCATGACCCCTTTTGTGATCCACTGTCACACCTTTACCTAATCCTGGATTAGAAATGTTGGAACTGTTCAATTCAGATGGAAATATGACACCATTCATTTGGCCGATCTAAGTAAAAAGGAAAACCTGAGCATTACTACAGGTAAGGTGCTTTATTATACAATACTATAGCGTGATGCTGGGTGTTTAATGCAATATGTGCAGTGGTTAAACATGTAACTTGAGCATCTTATAAGCACATGGGTAGTGTGGTGATGTTATTGAGTTACTGGTAACAATATTAAATTGACTTTTATGTCCAAAGAAACAAACGCACGTCCCCGTCTGTGAAGCTGGACCAACTAAAAGATAACATCTGATTGGGTCCTTTGTCTCGGTCTCTTGCCTGTTAAGACTACTAATACACTTTCAATCAGTTTCTGTATTCCCCGCTCTTGTCTGGCCAATCCCAGATAACCAATCGAATGTACATCTAAGCCTCACAGGGATCAACCAAACAGGGGGGGACAAAAGCATTGCTAAGTATCCCGCCATCGATGCAATTTCTTTTACTCCCTGTTTAATAGAGCTACCAAGCATGGGGATAAAGGACAGCCTTGTTTAAGTGGAAGTGATTAAGCTTGATTGATGATACTGTGAGGAATCTGGGGGAGGCTGATCTAGGCCAGCGGTGCTCTTTGCTGTGCTTGATTCAATTCCCACATCGCATGAGCTGTGAGAGATTATCCAGCAGTAAAGTTTCAGCTCGATTACGTTTCTTTTCTTTTCCCTCGAAAGAGGTCAAATAGTTTTATTGACACTGGCAGTGATGACCACTAAACCCGGTATGTTCAATGGGCGGAAAGTTGGGTTTCTGCAAGAAGAAAAATAATTGGGGAAAGATGGGCGAGATGGAAGTGATACTGTGAAGCTTATTCCTTGTCAGTCACTACAATCTACAGATCGGCCTCAAGCAGAACTTGACACAATTACCATCTGGAGCTTTTTGTTAATCTTCTCATGCGCACAAGTATCTCTGACACGATTTTATCATCAAAATGTCTGTTGACAAAAGCATGAAGATAATAGATTTGAGCGCCATCATGTTTGGCTTTGTCTCTTTGTCTTTTTTCTTCAGTCCTCACCTGCTTTCACGCTTTCAGCATGTCACTTTATTCATTAACTAGATTTTGATAACATATCCTCATAGCTAGACAACTGAATGGGTTGCTTGATAGCCTATACTGGCAGGTTGGTTAGATTGAGGCACTATTACTAATTTGTTGGGTTTAGGATAACATCATGGTTTGGGTTAAAATCAATTAATCAATCAGTCTTTATGTGTTAGTCCCAATTCACAACAAATGTTCCAAATTGAACAGGTCTACCATACTCTTTAATCACAACAGCATTGACCCCATGAGCGAGGGCTTGGCGACAGTGGCAGAAACCTCGAGGAGATTCAGTGATTCATATGTACGTGATGTAACTTAACAAGTTGAAGTAACTCACTAAAGTTATTTCACTAATTTGTTAAGTTGGACCATCCATTAGTGGCAGGCTAACATCGATTACAGAATGGTTATTGATTCACATTACCAATCATGGATGCAAACATCCTCTCTCCTCACTCATTATAAGAACCCATATTTGCTTTTACACTCCAGCTATTAACTTGGTTCAAAACCAGCACTGGAAAACAGTCACTGTTTAGAAGTCTGAACTGAAGTTACTCACCTGCTGTAGACTTCAATCTGGGCAACTAGCTGACTTGAGATCATTGTTGTCACAATGTGCGTCAATGGTTACAGTAAATTCTAAATTAACTGTGTGCTCTTACAAGACTTAGTGACTGGCTGAATTAAATACAGGTGTGACTCATTGCAAGTGCTGTGAAAATGTCTCGGTCACAGAGATAAGACAAACAAAACAGAGCAGATGCTGCATGTATACTGAATCATCAGCCTGCGGTTTTTCATGGCTGCCGACAACGCATGGATAAATGGTTAGATGTTTGTGGAGGGGTCACCCGTCTCCTCCTGTAGGCAATCAGGACGGGGCCTCAAGACTTTTGTCTCCAACAAATGAAGCTGCTTTCCTGCAGAGCTGGATGACACCCGAGGCTCAGACCCCAGGGCAGGATGAGCTTACTACAAATGATGTTACGTGGTTGACGGTGTCGTCCAACTTGCCGGGGAAACAGCTTCATTTGATGGCGTGTCTTCAACTACCCAGGGCAGTTGGACGACAATCCATTCTAGGACCTCAAGGCAGAACAAGATCAGTGTACATTTTATGTGTGTGGGAGTGGATCTGAACAGAATATTAATTACACTATTGTGTTGCTATTAATGGTGTTCCCTTAGATACCAGCCTAGCCTTTTGTGTATAGCAACATGTGTTTTCATGTGTAGAACGATGGAGGCCTGTTACAGTCAAAATGTTCTTTACAGAGTTTCCTGATGGACAGATACCGCTAGCTTTGGCGTTAACCTAACCGCTAACTCACTGCTGCTAAATGTAGCTGCCTTTAAGTAAAGCTAGCTAGCTCTTTAAGAAGTTCAGCAAAATCATCTGTCCTGATGTCGGCAGGTAACGTTCCTGCAAACCGCAGATACGTCCATGGTGGATATTTGTACCAAACGTAGCATTTCATGTTCACATTATATTCTTATTAGCTGACTTTCACACCTCGATGTGGACGGGATGGTGGTGGCATAAGTCTGCCAAGTGGGCTACTGCCGCTCAACTCCATCAGGAGATCTCCAGCCATTTTGTGGCGACCAGTTAGACCCAAGCAGTCCATTAGCAATAAGATACGTTTCATCTTATCTGTGGGTTTGCAGAGAAAAAATAAATATGGATCAATAACTCCATGGCAGGGGGCTCAACGCACATTCCCTCCCAAGCTGTTTGTTTTTAATAGGTAATACTGAAGCAAATAGCTCTCATTTAGTCATTTAATTGGAATCTTAAGTTATTTACTGTGGCAGTAAATCATAAGTCATCAGAACATGAACCAGCTGATAATTCTGCTTTACTCTTTTTAATTAAACTGGGTTTAGAAGAAACATTTGGGACTTACTAAATCTATACACACACATCTCAAAACAAACTAGCAACAATAAAACTTTAAGTAAACTAAGAACCAGCTATAGAAGTCAGTTAGAGCACTTCCATTTCCAACACATTCACCACCCACAAATTAGAATCATTCCAAATTATTATTCAGTAATTCCCTTATTCCGGTCAGTCAGCTTCTTATTGTGGACAGGCATGCAAATCAGTCAGCAAAGTGAGTCCTGGTCTACGAGGCAGGCGGGGAGGATCAGAGGAGTATTTCTAACGTCGACTAGCATCTGTGCACTCTGTCTGAAGCCTCAGGCTTTTACTCGCCCCCCCACACCTTCAACGCCGTCCTTCATTTTCTCTCTCATAACCGCTCTCCGCCTAGACACACACACACACACACACACACACACAAACACACACAACAATATTACAGCCACTCACCACCCTCTGTGTTTTCTATTACACTAGATATAATAGTATGGACTGCTGTTGAGAGGCATTAATGTGTAATAGCAGTAAGTGGCTGCCTTTCTTATCCCAGTGGTGCAGTTGAAAATAACACACACATGCAAAGACACACACACACACACACACACACACACACACACACACACATACTTTCTGAGGCTGATAGAAATAACTTGCATGCATTATGAATGGCATTTTACAGGCTTTCCTTTGAGGTTAATGTATTTCATTACATGTATTTTTCATATATTTGTTCGATATGTGTTAAGTGCATACAAGGCTTAACCCACTTTTCTATAATGGCAACTTAATGCTGTATGTTCGAATGCACTGCTCATGAATATCACCACAGGGGGTCAATGCGCATCATTTATTCATTTCCTCACTGGGAAGACGATCAGTAACCAATTTACCAAAATAACCCGTTTTCTAATCACATTGGCCACAAATTGGATTGGATGTAACATATTTTACAGCGGTATCTTTTGCAAGGCAGCCAACTGTCTTTTATAAATAACAGGGTTTTCTTTTCAGTATATTACTTTATGTTAATGAATATAAAAATGGGTTGCAACGGAACACAATGAATCAACCGAAAATAAATTCAACCAAACATGTTTTCCCATCTTGTGACCTTGAATAGCAATGTTTATGATCAGTCCATGTAAATCTGCTGAAACATTAGTTTTTCTCCTGCTGTGGTTGAGCTAACAGGGATGCATGACTGCAGCATGTTGCGTCAACAGGCTCCTCTGACCTATTTCTCGCTGAAAAATTATGTTCCAGGTTTACAGATCTTGAAATTGGCTGGCTTCTTTTTTACTACATTTGATATATATTTCAGCAACAGTATAAGAACTGTTACAAGACCTAATTGACTCTTGATATACACATTTATAATCTTAACATCTGAACTGCTATGGGACTACTCTACTGAGAGGTTTAAAGCCGATAACTTTATTTGAATCGTCTGATTTAGACACTAGGGGAATTGAAATAGAGTCGATATACAGTCACTGCAGTTTCTTTGAGCTATAAATATCTCTCCGTAACAGAAATGCTAATTGAAGAGCAGGTCATTTCCAGCTGCCCCAGTGTGTCCCGTAATGTCACCGTGTTTTTATTGAAGTGTGGTTAAATTTAGAAAACGACACAACTGTGACGAGAGTGTGAGAGTCAGGGGTGAGATGATTTGATCTTTTTAAATGTAGAAGAACAATATGAGAAAAGTTGATGGAAGGTTGAAAAGGATTTTGAAATGCGACGCAGCTACAGGAGAAAAACGTCAGGTCACACTGTCGGAACCTTTTACAATTCCCATTGGTGGGTCAGAGAACCTTTTTAATGTTTGTTTTCAGCAAGTTTCATATCAGCGTTTGACATTCACAGAAGCGTTTAACATCACTGTCTTCCATTTTTGTCCTTTGACATAAATTAAAGTGATAGTATATTCAGCGCACATGGAACTGTGCTGAACATATGTCATGCATTAAACATTATATTTAGAGCATATAATCAATCAAACCACAGGTTTCATACTGACAGAAAACAAACAAAAACATATTTTAATCAGTGGCGAATATACATGTCAACGGTCTCCTTGGAAAACCACTTCAGTGCATTGGCATTACTGCCATTAATGTTAATTTAGAAGCTCAATGCTTGCTGCTGCTCTGTGGTTTGGAAAGAAGCCAAGATCAGCAAATGTTGGCGAGAGTCTTTTGGTTTTAATGGATCAGGGTCATAAATAACGCTGCTCACACAGGAACATGCGAGACAAGTTATTAATATCAATTGTTTTTGTGGGACATTAAACGGCCACATTAGCTGTTCATTCAGTGTCGTCTCCGTGGACTCCTCAAGTCATGTCACGTTCTCTGAATACAGATATTAAACATGATTGAGTGTGTTTAGTGATGATGATGATGATGATACAATCTCAGGAATCTGGCCGAGGATGGATCACAAACATGTTGTGACTCGTGATTCCCTTGAGCTCTGCTGATGATGTCCCCTCACAATGTCTTCACGCTGCAGGCAAAATGAGGCTCTGATTGCACGTATTAAAGACGGAGCCGGGTTTCTTTTTCTCTCTGTCATTGCTTTTTCTAATGACATGCTGCTTTGACATCTTTCACAATTCCAGCTGACAAGTGCTAATCAGAAATAGAGCGATAATTCAGCCAGACAGCTTTCTGAGCTCAATGAGTTGTAATATTACTATAATTGTGTAACTTGAATGTAGATGTCTGTCAAGAGAAGACAAATTAAAAACTCATTAACTCCCTTCTTTAAGGAGACAAATTCTGCTCATTGTCATGTTCATAATTTCATTTTGGGTCACTACTAGAAAAGGTTTACATGCTTTAATGTTCAAAAGTCACATCAGTTTTCTCAAACCGTCCAGTGTTGCAGCACTTTATTCCCCCTCTGTCTGAAATTATCTGTTTTACCTTCTGTCTCTTTAAGGCCCCTCCACCCAAGTACCAGGTCTGCTCTGATTGGTCAGCACACACAAGCCTGAGCAAGCATTGCTAACAAAGAGAAGGGGGGACTAAGGTTTTTCTGTTGGTGCAGTCTTTGTCCTTTTTAATCAAGATATGAAAAGTACTGAAGGAAATGGAAGCATGAAAAAGAACTATGTGTCCTTTAAATTCGTCTCGCCTTGAACACGAGTTGAAGGTGAAAAACTTGGCTAGTCAAGATGGCATTAGCGCTGCTAAGCAGTGCTGTAAAGATTGAATTCTGTGACCTTCATGAGGACTTAATCTCCTCAAGATCTTCATTCTGCTGAAAGCTCTTTGTGTTTGCCAAGTTTTCCACCACTCTTCAATTCTCTTCAATCACTCAGTCACAAAAAAAAAAAAGACATATGGTGACTTTTGCTTATAGAAAACTTTTTCTGCTTTGTGACTCAGCGATTCATCCTGGTGTATGTTTCTTTTTTTAAACAAAGACAACAATAGCATCTGCTCAGAACCCTTTCATTAATCCTGCCAGCCAGGCATAAAAAACGAAGATGGATCACAGTAAGCAGAGGCTCTATTTTGGAGGTAATTTATGCTCTGCGTTTGCTTCTCAGGCAATTTATCCGGTTTATTGAGAAGCTGAGGAAAACTAATCACACTGCGAGACTCATTTTCTGTGGACGAGCGACGCTTAAGTGGGAGAATGTTATATTGGTTTATTGACTGATTGGCTGTGTTGTCCACCTCATTGGAAAATCAATGGCTTCTATAAAAGTACAGTAAATGTACAGTAATGTAAGTAATGCACACCGTTGAAAACATAGGACAGGATCAAATGTGAGTCGTACCCGGGGCAACACACCCCCGTCCTAACACACAGGTGGATGTAAGGTTAACTCACTCCTGCACAGCGAGGCCCAGTGGCAGCGAGCGTCCTCCATCGCTCTCCTCCCTCCTCACATACACTCTGACCTGTCCGAGGTCATCTGAGACCGTGGGTATTGGCTGAACCTTAATTGGCCTGCTTTTCACAGCAGGGTTTCCATTTGGTTTCATTTGGTCGGACTGAGTTCTCTTCTCTTCGCTGGTGTGCTGGGGACCACAAGATCCCAGCGGGTCCCCGGGGAAATTAAGGCACTGCTAAGATGTTCTTAGACGGACTCTATCTTTGTGTTTCTGAAGTTGACTGTTCTCCCATTTCCCCAGTCTACATCGCTGACTCTCTCTCGCTCTTGCCTCCTTTTCTCTGGGCTGACGTGCACCACTACACCCACTCTAGTGAAACTGATGACATTTTACAGAAGCATGCTTTCATTCCTTCGCTGACATATGACACTGTACTGATGGCTGCTTCAACCTGACATCTTATATGTAGAACAGTTTTAATCCCGTTGTCACATCCCAGTTTCACAAGGAACAATGTTGATTTTAGAAAACAAACAGTGAAGTGGCAGCATTTCGACTGACACCAGTGTTCAATATTACATTCTGTTTTTTTTTTACGGGTTTTATTTTTGATAAAGGATGGTAGGGTTGCAACATCAGTCCAGTCGCCCGGATATGCTGTTCTGCAAACCACAGATACGTCCACCGTTGACATTTGTACCAATAGTTGGCATTATTACAGCTGAAATGATGGCAAGCGGGCAACCGTAGTTCAACTGTGAAGAGATTTCTGGCCGCTATTGTGCGGACCAAAGCCATCTATTATTCACGGGTAGGCGGACCGTCTCCAGCCTTTCTTTTGGTGTCAAAATGGGGTGTTTTTTTTTTATTTTTCTGGGGACATTTCCAGCTCTTTTGTGGAGACCAAACAGGTAAACAATGATGTGATCCAACCATAAGCTGACCATAAGCACAGCGCTGTGCTGAGTAAGAAGCTGAATCTAAAAGAAGCAACATAAAAACATTATGTTTGAACTTTTCTGTAGTTTTGCAGAAACGTACTTAGCGATCATTTCTTTTGGTGATTGGGCAATTTTAAGAACCACTTTACATCTCAGCTCGTGACCTTCATCAGGATCAGGGTTAATGGTTATGAGAAAAAAAACAGAATAAAGTTACTTTAGTTGCTTATATGTTTGCCCTAACCAGAGCAACATTAATCCTACAGCCATGCTGGCAGCTCTGTAAGGCTGAAGGGCTCATTGTTGAGAAAAGCAAACTGTTTCACAGATAAGCCGAAGTGTTGGACAGACTGACATTTTATTGTGTGAGGGCAGCAGGATCACAAAGACCATGAATGTCAGCACCAAATTGCAGTCTGTATTTGTATTTCACTCTGAACCATAAATGTCAGCTGTTGATGGTGACAGAGGAAAAGTCGGGGGAACACCAAAGTCAGGAGCCTCTACTCTGTGGAAACAATACAAGTGAAATATCATCAGTCTGTCCTGTTGGACTGACTGAACATTTTTTCAATTTGAGTCAGTACCTGTTCAGCCCTTGGCTGTCAAACTGGGTACAAGCATGAATTCTACTAATTTAATTTTTTTTTAAAAACATACAACGGCCTCTTTTCACAGTGCACATTTTGACCTGTTGTTGTATTAAAAGCACACGTTTCACGAACAGTAACGATTCCTGTGTTTGAGTGTGACAGTGAGCCTGCATGCACAACACCACGGCCACTCAACTGAAGCAGCTAAATGAAACTCAAGCAATGGTTTTATTATTCACTCCCGTGCTTTTCTCTTCTGTAAAAACAGCCCACAGGCTTCACCTTTATCAGTTCTGCAGATACGTATCAGCACAAAGCGATGCAGGAACTGGGCAAGCTTCATTACCCATCCAAAGCAATCCTAAAGCAAGATTCTCCAGCAGCAGGGGACAAAGGAATTTATTATATTTGGGCAGCAGGAACAATGCAAACATTTACGCAATGTTGGAACAATGACCCCCCGCATACAGACCAATAAAATCTAAAATTGCTTTGGAACAACAGAAGTCCCTGAGTGGTCAGCCTGGAGTTGAGGCGGTCATTGAAAATATTTCTAATGATAGCTGATATCGCTCATTCAGTTCAACCGAGCTTCAGAAAATCTACAAAAGAGAATAGAGAACTGAACATGTGCCAAGATAAGAGACATATGAAGGGAAACGGCTTTTGGCAGCCAAATGTGCTTCATTGCAAATTTGAGTCCTGGTTTAATTCGATAAGAGGTCTGAATACATCCTGAAGGCAGCGGAGCCACGGTTACATTCCACATCAGCTAATGGGAAGATGGGAAGGATTTTACTGCTGCTTTTTGTTCAGGTTTCAACCATTGCCATATAAAGGTCTTTCCATTAGGAAATGTGACCTTCTCGTCTTCTTGTTCTCTCACTGCTTTTATTTTAAGGGTGGACCTTCAATCTTTTACAGAAAGGTTCGCTAAGTCAATTCATCAGTTTCTTGTCTCCTTTTCTCCCCTCTTTGCTTTTCTCTTTTTTTTCGTCACTCTCGATGCCGCTGTCTAAATTACATACCTATACCCTATAGTTAGAAGGAATGACAGAACTGAACTGCAGGAAGTAAAATGAAAAGCCAGCTTGTACCTGTTGGCAGCTCCACCTGCCTTTCCTGTCTTGGTGACAATGTGGCCTTTACAAAAGGCAAATGACAACATTCTCCACATGTTCCCTGTTCTGCCCGTCTTCATCAAGAAATGTATCACATACCTTCTAATATGAAAGAAGGAAGGGAAGCAAAGGAAGAAGTCTGGTGACGTTGTATAAAGAGCAACAAAGTCCCTTCAGGCGGTGGACGAGGGTACGACGAAGCACAGGGTTTTTTGAACCAAATAGTCAACAGAAGTTTTTAATACTAAGGTAGATAAAGAGGCTGTATGTAAGAATTCTAGTTAAAACTGTTGTGTTGCAGAGACATATAGTTAAGTTAGCATGCTAACCAGGTAGCCACAGGCTGTCATGGTACAAAGCTTCTGTGCAAGCGCTGCAAACACTAACACCCCCCCGTCCCCGAACTCCCAGTCTGGGCCACTAGCTGCACTGCTAACTGAGCTAACTAGCAAAGGGCAGCTACAGATAGCAGCAGTTAGCCATTACTCTGCAGACCGCTATTTGTTCTGAGTATGAATTTGGCAGGTGCACTTTTCTTACATAATGCAGCATTAAGAGATGTGACGTACATGTTGGTACGTTTGTAATTGAAAGAACATAAGAAAGGCAGTTCTTTAAACCCAAACCACGATTTTTTCCTCAACCTAACAAGTCATTTTTAATGCATACGGCAAAGGTCCAGTATGCAATGTTGTGTCGTTAACAGTGATATATAGTTTAGGTATGAGGTTGTTTTGTTTCCTGTACATCATCATTCTCAGGAAATTACACCCAGTGATAAAAAGTCTTTACGGATTGCACGTCTATTTGTCACCATCGATTCTACAGATTCTAGACAGTACAGTCTATTTTTTCAGCTACCCTAAAAGTTCATGTGCACACCACTGACCTTAACTTCAAAAGGGTGATGAAGGCGACTTTTACCCGATACAAAATCTACGTTAAAATATTGACAGGAAAAGAAGAAATACTGAGAAGCTCGGCGGCCTCTTCAAAGTAACTTTATAATCCAAAAGAGTGATTAGTGAAGAGCCAAATACTGTCGTTCAATGGAAAACATTCTCCTCTCCTCTGTGCAAGTGAAGCTATTTTATACCAGAGCCAAACACTTATGGTAATGCTGATTCTGTCCAGAAAATGCTCGAAGATTGCGAGCAATAAATTCAATACGCAATAACAGTAAAATGCAATAATCCGTGCAAGAAAACTTTCTCATAAAACCCCTAGCTAATTATGTTTTCTGTATAACTCTCCATTTTTCCTCTCAAAACCACATTAGTGACATTCCCCACTTCATCTCCTTGTTTTCTGTCCAAGAACAAGTCTGAATGAACTCATTTCCAGCAGCCATTCAGGATATTTCCACTGCAGTCTCATGCTGGTGGCCGGTCACCCAGGCCTGGTTAATATGCAGGAAACTGGACAGCTCTTTGGCGAGCCCTGCAGCATGTTACTGGCCTGTATCATAGACAACAGATGGGAGAAACATGAGAGTTCCAGCATGTCTCAGTGGAATGAGTCCCACAAGGTTATCACTATTCCATTCAATGCTATTTTGAGCAAAAGTACATGTTATCAATTTGTCATGTGTCGCCTTCGACCACCTGGTATATGACCTCTCTCATTATGCCAGCAGGGTCCTTGTTCAGAGATGGTGTTCCGAAGGAGAGGAAAGTAGGTCAAGGGAAGGAGAGGACGACGTGGTTGGGTGGTGTTACATTCTTCTATGTACCGACTTTGTAAACCTATAAAATCAACCTGCATTCGTGTGGTACATTTAAACACACCCTTTTTTTCTCAATATATACGTTTTAGTTATTATCAAATTGGAACATACCAGTAAACGATATTGCAGAAAGCTGATTTGCCAACACATTTTCTTGTTGTTCCAGTTCTTGACAGCCTGTTTTCTGATTAAAATTATGTTGTGAAATATTAAATTTGACCAGTTATATCATCAGACCCAATACAATAACAATTTTTTTGTTTAGATTCAACAACCATATAGCAGTTTCTATGTAGGCTTTGTGGTCGTGACCCCCCTGGTTCCCCCCACGTTCGAATAAATGCTGCGAAAGTGCCTTCTTGGATTCCCTCGCGGTAGATGACCATGAGATAAAAATCTCTGCGGTGCCCTTCCAGAGGACAAAACATGGTGAAGTGCCATCTCTTCTCTATATAAATGTCACGACTTTCTGTGCTCCCCTGCATACATGTTTTTCACCCCTTCCCCCCCCCGGACATCCTGAGTCCATCACTGCATGCAAAACCTGGTAGATATCTGTGCTGAAGGTGCGTACCTCACCTCTGTTTTCTAGAGATAGCTGTAGGTGAAACGATGAGCTGGAGGATGAAATGTAAGATGAGAACCGGAGATGTAAAAACAGCATGAACGAGTGAGTGCTGCTCAGGTGATGTCCCTCAGGTTGGGGATGCACTCTAGAGGTTATCGAGTTAATTAAACAGCCTTTAATATCTGACGGCTATGATAAACAATAAAAAATAAGAACAGGTCTAGACATTTCAGCCATTAAGGTCTTCATCAGGACAAGTAGAAAATAGTTAGCCTTTGGGTTTATTCATATTGGCAAATAGTCCCATGACTAATGCAGACAATTAAAGTCAGGGCAGCTGTGGCTCAGGAGATACAGCAGGTTGTCCTCTTCAGTTCAGAAGGTCGATGGTTTGATCCCCAGATCCCCCGACTGCACCTCCAAGTATCCTTGAGCACAATACAGAGCAGCAGATTGCTCCCAGTGGCTGCTCCGGTGGTGTGTGCTGTGAGCTGTATCGCTCCTGATAAGCAGGTTGGAACCTTGCATGGCAGCCATTAGTGTATGAATGTGTGTGTGTGATGGTAAAAGTGATAAATGGTGTAAAGTGCTTTGAGTCGTCAGTAGACTAGAATGGAGCTTTGAAGTCTTTTTTACCATTTAAAGTCACTATATAGACTGTGTTTTATGTTTTCCCTGTTCGTTATCGTATCAGTTGATTTCAGTATAAACTCCACAGATTAATCATTGGCCTTTCATCTGACGTTTAATAATGATGATGGAGATATTACCCCCATGAGGGCTAACAGGTACATCTGTGGGCACTATAAATAGCCTCAGTCGTGCCTGACGGTTGCAGGTAATGGCAGCTGTTGGAGAAACTCGCTTCACACAGAGTTAACAGCCTACCTAGAGCTTAGACTCAGGCAACAAACTTTACCGAGGGATAATAATTCTTTTGTGTTTTCTGGGTTTTTGTGGTGTCTTTTGCTCTTTTTTTCCAGTGATCTGTTTTCCCTCCTGATTTCTTTCCCTCCACACCTGTCTTGTATCTGTTTAATTAGCCCGACCCTGTTGCCTGACCTCTTCCCCAGACTGCTTTTCCTCCACACCTGCACTGCATCTCCTCCATTAGCCCATCCCTCTTCCCTGTGTTTTTCCAGCCTTTCCCAGCCAGTGTTTTTTTTCCGCCTCACTCCACCTGCATCTCATCCCCTCGTTAATTTGGTTTGTATTTTAGTCCAGTCTTTAGGTCAGTCTTTGAGGACTCATCTGTTGACTTTCCCTGAGCCTGTTGTTTTCTTTTTTCCAGTCTCCTGGCGCTCTGTTGCATTTCCGTGTTTCCTGCCATTCATTTTGAACATTTTATCATTTATCATTTTATTATAAAATGACTCAGTTTTATAAAACCGAATGAGGCGTACACACAGACCAATAAACCTGATGGAAAGAAGCCATATGCACATTTCTGTCTGTTGTTTTGAATCAGCAAAGCGTGATGGGAACCCTAACAGGACATCTATGAAGACGTTCTGGTCATTGTGGTATTTTTAGCGTATCAGTGTCTTTACTTCATGAAGTGTTTGCAGCTATGGTGATTTTGTGACTCTGAACTGCACATTGGTGTGTGACTTTGAGCGTGAATGGTTATCTTTTGATAAAACTCATCCACCATGAATCCTGTAAACTGGTACGAGTAATGAATGGACATATGGTCAGACTCTGTGTGTGTTGAGGCCAAAGAACCTTGATGCAAGTGGGCTGGGAGACTCTATAGCAGGGTCATCCACAGAGAGTAGCCTTCAAAATGTCAGGTAATTATACCTGATCAAGACTTGCATGGTCCTATAGATCCCTTACACCTTCATTTTACAGACTCAAAAGCTGGGAACGTCATCGTGAATGGGACCTGGCTCTGCAGCCCGCTGAGATTTACAAAGATTTGTATCTGTATATGTGAAAGCAGCGGTTTTCTAAGAGGGTTAAGCAACAAACAATTTGCCAGGGGATGTAATTTTCAGCATCTAAAGAGGAGCAACAGATTCTGTTGTTGATGGATTCTCATCCTTGACTTGATTTGTTGCATCTCACTTTCATTTTGACTAGGTTTAGCATGAATCCCCCCCCCCAAAAAAAACATGCATGAGTGTTTATCCAACTGTATTTGTAAAACTTGGAGACTGAAATAAGCTAACAGCGGGAGGTGGATCAGTGTGACTTAAAGTGATTTTTGAATGTAGCAATTTTGTGGCTGCGAGATAAACCAGAGAGAGAACGGAGAAAGGGGATAAATTGGATAGAGGAGAGGATGGGCGAGAGTGAAGAGAGCAAAATGAAGTGCAGGCTCAGTGTTATCGCTGAACCACAGTTTCCATTCAAATTACCGCACGCAGCGCCAAATTTCAATGCCACGTGAGAGACGGCAAATCGTTCTCATGGTGAAAAAACACATGAGCGATTTGAATTCTCTGCAGGATGTTTCAGGCCAATTAGTAGTAATCTGCTGTGAGACGGTGGATGGCTTCATGTGTGGCTTTATCTTAGAGGTGCAACCTCTGACCACATCCCATGTCCCAGAGCTCGAGTCAAGGTCAGGCTCATTAGCTGAACAGGTAACAGGGATGATGAATGAGCTGTGTTTTCTCTGCTCCACATAGACACAGTGCACACACACACACACACACACACACACACACACACACACACACACACACACACACACACACACACACACACACACACACACACACACACACACACACACACACACACACACACACACACACACACACACACACACACACACTTCGGCCAGCAACAGTCAAGAAGATAAAGAGAACCTCCCTGAAATGCATGCAGGAGCCAGAGAGAAAATTAGACTTGGCAGAGAGGAAGAATCCAGTGTATGTGTGTTTTGTTCTGATCTATTCTTGTGTCTTTTATACAAAGAGTAGGAAAAATGAATACATCTCTATTTTGGATGGACTTCTTTCCTGTAATCTTTGGATTTCATGTGTGTGAATGGTAATATTTTTAAATTCTCCTGTCTCATAAGATGTGTGTATTTCCTTGTGTCTCCTCTGTTCAGTACATTTCTGTGCCGTGTATTTGTTGTTGTTTTTTTTATGTTATTTTCAGAACACTGAGCTCTTTCAGCTGCAACACGTTCTCATCCCAGCTCATCAGATACTGACGCAGCTTTGTCACGCACCTCGGCTTCAAATGCACACGGTGTACCTTTTTTTTTACTGTCTGCGGAAAAAACGGGTGAAAGGCATTTCTAACGTGGGGAAGCAGTTTGGTCATGTTTAGGCACAAATGCACTTGGTTATGTTTAGGAAAAGATTGTTGACGTTCTGACGGAACTGAAAGTCTGTGTCCTAAAGAAATATATTGACACTATGAATCACAGTCTTCTGCTTAGCCCCAAGTTTACCAATTTATTGCAATCCTACCTGGAAGGCAAAGCACAGCAGGTCAAAAATAGTGAGCTGTCATCAGCAGTTAGTTATGATATTGGTGTACCTCAGGGAGTCATTCTGAGACCCTTGTTGTTGTTGATTTTAACCTCTTCATTCAAGATTCAAATGTATGCATTTGATACTGTCATTTATAGTTGCAACAGCCAACAGCCTTTAAGGCAATATTTGTAAGAAAAACTGCTTTATGAGCCTCATTCCAAACTGATTGAATACTGACAGCTTAATGAAACCCTTCAGGATGCCGGCCTGCAATCTGTCAGCTGGGAATGAAAATCACAAATCAACTTTCTTACACATTGGACCATTTAAAGATCAATCTCTCACCTAAAGATGACAGAAGTACCTCATTTCAAATGTCTCATTGTACAGACTTAACTACACTTTAGTGTGAAGTGTGCTCTGCTATATTGCTCGTCCTCTTTTGATGGATCTAAAGTGCACTTTGTAGCTTTCATTTTTCAAGTACAACTTTAAATTGGTCTGTGAACGGTGATACAGCACGTCTGACGTTAAAGAATGCAAACAAAGCTCCGATACATTTCCCTATACAAGTTAATTAGTGTGCAGCTGAGACGTAATTAATCTAGATAGTAAGTCCACTGGCGTTCTTCTAGTTCAAGCAGTCAGCACCCAGCTGGTACATAAACACACAGCCAATTAGTATAATATATGAAGGAAGAGTCGCGCGCTATGTGCAGTTTCTCTACAGGGCAGTCAGACTCCTCCAACAACAACCAGACACCAGCACATGAAACATGTGGAGGAGATGAAGGCCAGCAGAATGGGCAGACAGGCTGTGGAGGTGGATTATGTGTGGTGCATCCAGCAGGCCAGCCGCGGTCTGTGGATTAAAGATCAAATGCAGCAGTGTCACCTGGACGAGACCTGAGACCTGAAAGGAGCAGAGAGCTCAGAGTGCATCAGGAACAAAGTCTGTTCCATAAAGCCAAATACTTCAGTTACACTTACACTTACAAAGAGTGAAGTCACATTTTGACATTGCTTAATTTTTTATGTTGTTATAATTGGCAGGTCTCATAGTGAATGAATATGAGAATACTGCTGTTCAGGCATTAGAAATACAATTGTGCTACACAACTAAACATTATCTTAATGTAGCTTTTTCTCGTGGTTCAATGATTTCTTTTGAAGGTTTAACCACTCACAAGTTATCTGGGATACAGAGGCCCAAGAACAATTTGCTTTGAATTGAAGGGTTCTTTTCCAAACCTGTCCAAAAAACTCCAATTCAACGTCTTTGACATCATTAGAAAAACGATTCTGAAATGTGATATCGTTGCAGGGGTAAAAAATTAAAGTGTTTACATGTAATTTTAGAGATCTTTTCAACTTCAAGTTACAGATGTCGAAATAACTTCTTGTGGTTCATAATTCAAGTTCTTATGACAAACAAATCTTACTCCAGACAGCAAAAACTGCAGAGTGGATTTAAACTCCCAACCTCAACCTCAGTAGCCTTCATGAGACGGACTCTTTACCAGGCGAGCTTTTTATCAGCTTCATTAAAAAGCATCTCCTATATGATGAAGGTTGAATGACACAAACATGGTTTTGAACCCAGTAAAGATGTGACTTGGACATCAGTGGTGAACTTCATCACAAAAACTTTCATTCAAGTCTTTTTAGATTTGTCAAAGATGTTGAACTTACGGGAACATTTATGAGAACTGGTCATGTTATTATTATAGCAGATAAGAAAGTTGCATTTATTGTGTTACATTTCACATCTTTTGCCTCTTTAAACATTAATTGTACAAAGTAGGAATTATCTGTGCGTCATTGTGAGCTGCAGTGTGAGCAGAGTTATGGATTTGTAAATAAGTGATTGTTGTCGTTTTATCTAACGGGACTCAAACTGAGATCATGTAGATTTGGTTACAGGGATCAACACACTGCATGTTCTTCTTGAGGCAAGTTAGCTGATTAACCAGTTTCTACTGAAATATTTTTGACTCAGACTCCATGGCAACACATTCACTTTCTTATTCAGTATTTGGATCCTTATTTCCATGACAACACCCTCTGAAACATCCTTACATTACATCATTCCCACCTCTGCATGTTCAAGTTTTCCTTTTCTCTACTTCCTGATTAGTTTATGCAGAAGAAGTAAACACAAGGTTTGGCCCTCACTGCCTTTGTCCGGATGTTTTTCTTTCATTTACGCCTATGAATAGAAATACTGCATGTCGGGCCAGAGATGAACCGCAGGAAGTCTTCGGTTTGGGCGGAAGTCTACAAAATTAAAGTGACAGTTTGCATTGCAAGTTGAGTATCACACAGTTTTGTACTATTTTGAAGAATAGAGAGAGCCTTGCATGCATTGATGCACTGTTTTAAACTTAAATAGTCACTTAAAAAGGAGAAGGTGAAGATGAGGTGTGAGCCAGTGGTGCTGAGGAGCGTTTGCAGGCACAACGCTGCGATATAATGAACATATCAGGTTCTGTCAACTCAAAAAGCCTCAAATGTGACAGTTTGCAGAATTTTCCCGATTCCATATGATGAGTTTCACACTGCCCTTCGTCAGGGAAAGCACTGGGGAGTACACACCTTCTCATTTCCTGTCATCGTTCATCCTTGTTTACCACATTTTAATTTGTTTTGACACGTTTTACTTATAATCATCATTTCATTCCTCCCTCTCTCCCTCCGTCTGCCCTACATCTCCAGGAAAGGGATGGTGCTCGTTGGAGTGACCATTCTTTCCATATATCATATAAAAGCCTGTGAGGTGTCTCCCCCAGTCAGATTGGGTTTTTCATCATCTATTGTAGTACCTGTAGTGCAATCCTCATCTCACTGCTCCTCTTGTCCCCTGAGAGCTTGTTTAAAAATAGCAGTGATTCATTGCTGACAATTTCAAGGTTTGAATTTACAGTCGTGTTATGCTAAAGTTCTGTGGCATTCTATTACATTTGCACTTCCATCAAGGGCCATTAAAGGGAATCCTGTGTATGCTGCTAATGTTTGATAGAACAAAATACACTGGAATAACAAATGTTATGTCTTTGTCACATGCGACAGGCTGTTTGTAGTCTTATCATCTCTGCCGCGTGATGCTTCGCCCGAGGCAAGAGTGGCTGCGGAGTGACATCTTAATTATCTGTGCCCCCCAGCCTGACAGAGGGTTACAGGTGTGTCTCTTTCATTTGTTTCAGGAGGAACCATCACATGGTGGTGTTATTGCTTTATATCAGAAGCCTCTAGGTGCCATTTTAGCCTCATTGCTTTTGCTTTTTCCCTCCAGGACACTCAGCAGTGAAGGTGAACCGGAGACCTTCCTGAAACAGATTTTCTTTTCCAAATCTGAAGCCTCCTCTGTGAATTGCTACTTGAGAATTACACTTAAAGAACCCCACAGAAACCTAAATTCTTTTACAGGGGTGTAGTTGAAATAAAGAAAAGTAGCATGGGAAACTCTGAAAGCATAGCGTCCAATTAGCATGGTTTTTGTAAAATAATAAAGTACTGTTACAAAGCCTCTGTGGATCGCCTCCATCTGCTCTGTCTCATAATAATATTTTGTTCCAGCTACAGCCGTTAGTCTGATGGCCCCCGAAGTATAGCCCTGATATATCTGCCAGCTTTTAGTGGATTAAATGAACAAAAGAAACTCACAAAACAACAGGAAATTAAAACTGTCTTTTTCCTTTCTAAAGAGAAGAAATTTCAAGTTTCCCGAATGAAGACGAGCCTCGTTAATGCTCCCTAAAACACACTTTTACTATCCCTCTAGTATGGTGGAAATAAATCCTTAATTCAGTAAGTAAGATGAACTTCTACGCTGTTTTCACATGCTGCTTATGTCCCACTCTCTGTTGCTCCTCTCCTGCTGCTCTTGTTGGCCCCAAAGTCATAGTCCTTGTCAGAGGTGCTGTAAATCGCCTCCTTACTTTATCCCCCGTCTTCAAACTGGAGGAGGCTGTGTCCAGTCGTGTTCGCCGGTAACGGTGGCTAGCTACGGCGAAGATGGCCAGTTAAGTTAACAGGTAACATTGATGAGTATGTGCTAGCAATACCATTAGCAAACCAATCTGTTTACCAGTATGTTTACTGCAGGCTGTTAGCTGATAGGCTGTGGAAGCTGTTATTACAATGTTATGTCATAAAGCACACTAGCTGTTCATTTGACAAAATTCTCTTATGACTTTTTATTTGTATGTTAAATGGTCTGCATTTTTTTGCATTTGGTCTGCATTTTTATAGCGCTTTTCCAGTCTAACGACAGCTCTAAGCGCTGTACAATACATGCCACATTTACCCATTCACACACACATTCATACACTGATGACGGAGGCTGCCATGCAAGGCGCCAACTGCTCATCAGGAGCAATTTGGGGTTCAGTATCTTGCTCGAGGACACTTCGACATGCAACTAGGGGGAGCCGGGATTCGAACTGGTGACCTTGCGATCACAAAATGTTATAATTCTGAACAAACTCTTCCTTGAAAACAACATTTATTGTGTGTTATCAACAGCAGTGTTGATCTGTTGTCTCCTATCTGAAAGTTCTTCAGCCGGTCTTTCCGAACAAAGAAAAGAAACGTGGCTACTAAAAAATAGTTTATGATGAAGTGGCGGCCCATACTTCTTAAAATTTTAGAGATATTCACTGCGTGCACAAAAAAGGCAGGACACAACAATGAACAAAACTCTCCCAGAGAAAAAGTCTTTGATTTATTGTGGACAACAAATGTTCCTGCTGATGAAGTCTTAGTGCTGAAACTACTATAAAATAGGTGACTGATGGCGTCCCCTGTCTCCACCTGCAGGTCGCAGCAGCCTCCTCTGGCTCCCTGCACCAGCTTAAAAAAAACAGGATGAAACAGTCACCAGCACAGAGTTTAGAAATAGTTAACTGGAACATTTTAGATCAAAATGAAATAGAATTACAGTCTTTAAAAAAAAAAAAGGTTGGTCATTTGGCGGAGCTGACCTCAGGGTAGCGGTTAAGTTGAGCATAAGGACAGAACAAGATGAGCGCTGTGGGGGTAAAATGTTACACAACTTCAAACCTCTTTTTTCTGGGTCTGTTTCTGTCCTTTCTCTGGGGCCTTGCAGCATGCAGGGGCAGACAATCTGTCTCTCCATTCAGAATCACATAGCGGCTCATGGTTTCCCTCTCTATCTGCCTCCGTCATGGTTGTTGGCACTCTCACGTCGATATCCTCCACCCATCAGTCTTCTCTCTGGCCTTTCCTTGATTGCTTTTAAGATCCTCCATGGGAACAGGATGTTGTTTTGTGCTGTGTTTTTGACGTCTCTTGGGATAAAATTTCCCCTGTGAGAAAACAGCTCATGAGCCAATATGTGTTTAATTAACTTAGACTAAATCGATGTGTGTGTGTATATATATATGTAATTAAAGTGCAGTTGGCCCTCTGCCATCAAAGATTCGGGGGAATACACATTTCCAAATGAATAATTGCATCATCAATTGTGGGTACGTGTGTCCATGCATGTACAAGTCCCTCTTTCCCCCAGGCTGACTGCACTGCATTGTCTGTACTAACAATTAAGAATGGATAAATATTCAGTAAAACGTATGGAACTGATGTAGGACAGTGAAGTAGCCCAGTGGTTAGCACTGTTGCTACATAGCAAGATTTTCCTAAATATCTTTACAGTATGAAATTAGCTTTGTTTTTGTTTATTCATAGAATTGATTTGAATTTTTAAACTCCACCAACCTCAAATTCCAGACAGAACAACATGCACAGTATGTCCTTAAAAAGTTTGATGATATCTTAAGTCACAAAAGATCAACGGGTGCAAAGGTTTCCTCCAAAACAACGGAAATTCTTGTTTTCACAGCGATGTAATGTTGTTCAGTCTGAACCCTGTGCCACACTCACAACCTCTTGTTCAGGATATGGGTTTGCTTTGGACTCAGCTGAAGACGGAAATAAAAAACTAGGTAAACTGTTGGATTAAGCGGCTTTACTGTCTATGATCTCTATAAACAGATTCCTGCAGAGTAAAGAAACAAGGCTTTGGTATCGGCAGCGTTCTGTTTGTAGTTTGTCGTCTGTATTAGTGACTAACGTCAGAATTCATCGACCAAAATGTAATCTGCTATTGCCTACAAATGACTTTAGCTTTATATGAGCTTTTAAAAACAAAACAAAAATCTCCATTCATGTCCAGATTCTTGTTTTGTAAGTAAATGTCATCTTGATCTTTATCATGTCTGTGTATTTTGTATGGAGTAATGTCTGAACCCGTGCCTGGAGGAGGAAGTCTTGGCCTGGATAGCTTTTGGCTATGCTGGACGCTCCAAAACATCGGCTGTTACCCTCCAGGCTAAATCATCACCACATGATAGTTCTGAGAATGAACTGTATAATACCACAAGATAGGATCAAACAACTTCTTTCATCCTCCCTCCTGAAAACTGCAGTCAACTAATAAGTGCAGCGGTCATTTTACAGGAGCATTTCCTCTGCACATGTTTATTTTAGCAGCACTGGCAGATAATGATCCAGGGAGTTGTTGTCCATTAGTTTCTGGAGCTGATTCATCAGGACCCCTGCTGTGCAGTTGTGTTTTTTCCCACAGTTCTGTTGTTGGTCCGAACACGTCTGAGTCCCTCAAAGTGCTGTTTGCTTTAATCAGTTCCCACTAAACTGATTTATGTAAATTTAAGCACTGCAGAAGATTCATCAAGGTGAAGGTGTTTTTACATTTTTATTTTTAGTCCCAATTTTATGAATATAAGCATACTAATTATTATTTATATAACTTCTAGTCATTTAATATTAGTGCAGAAATGTTATGTGTTATATCTTCAGTACCATCACTGCAGCAAACAATGACATCTGCGGTGTTAAATATGACCGTGCATAACGCATTAGTTTGTCTTCCAACTCGTTGATCAATGTGTGGAAATCCCAGCAGACCGTGGTGACCAGAGAGCCGTGACCTCAGAGTCCCAGACCCTGTAGTGACACTGCTACTGTTACTGCTAACATGGCATCCAGCTTCCTTACACCGCCTACAGCTACCGTATCCTCCGCCGTTGTTGTGCTGCTGCTCCACGAAAACAAGCAGAAGACTCAAGTATGCTGGTGATCACGCTGCCTCCTGTGTACATGTGGAAATAATCGGACATTTTGGTCGCAGGACTTTTATCTGGGTGGCTACTGCTACAGCTCTGAAATGCCCTCCAGCAAAGAAGAGTGCTGGCTAGATAGTGTCACTTTCCATTACCGCCATGCCTGCCTTCCTAAAATTAGAGAGGACGCCTCTGTAAACATTGTAGGGGACCTTGGAATGACTGCCAGCAGGAGCTTGAATATGACTATAAGGATTGCAGGTTGGTAGCTGGGAGAGGAGGAGATAAATCAAGTCAAGAGGAGAAAACAAATGTGTGGTTGGTTGCTTCGTGTTTGTCTGTCTGACCTCACATAGCCACAAAGAGTCATTAGGTTCAGACGCGGGACAGTAATGAGATTAGCTGCCTGTATCTGTGCAGACTCGAGGCTGTTACCCTCCATCTTTACTGGTTAGACAAGTAAATAAAAACTCGCTGACGTCTTTTGTTCAGATTCACAGGTCCGAACGAGGCTTTTAAATACCTTGACAGAGCTGTTGAAACAGCCTGATTGTGTACGACTGACTGATCAACCAATATTGTATTTGCTATGCCTGCCAGTAATGGAAAGTGCAGCAAAGCGCATGTCGAGAGAGAGAAAGACAGTCAGAGAGAGAGGGAGAGAGACGGGGAAATAACTGTTAACTGTGCAGCCAATATCTCTGTCCCCGTCCTTTTTCTACTCTGCATCGTGCGGCCTTGTGTGCTAGTGGTAATCAATGTTTGGTTAGTTATTTGTGGAGTCACATCCTGAGTACTGGCATAGGGAGACGCCAAGGTCAGCGCACAGTGCACACAGGGTTACACCACAGCTGCTCATGCACACAACATAACAGGATCACCCAGGTTGTAATCTGATTGGCTGATTGCCCCCCCCACCCCGAAGTGACGGGCCGTCAAAGTCTCTCCGCTATCTGTAACAGAGCTGCACTGTATCTAGATTTTCCTCTTATGACAGATGTGTGCTGACATTTATGTGGAGCAGGGGAGGGAGTCGCGGGGATTGAACACACACTCCAGGCGTGCGCACCAAATGAAAGAGTGGTGGCGATTCTGGCGAGGAACACGGAGCAGTTAATGTGATATCTACCCGCCACTGCAGAGGTGTTTGCAGATGTAGCTCACCTGCGGTCGTTCTTTTTCCTCCAGGTTTCCTCTTGATTGTGAAGAGCTGTCAGTAATCTCATGTTTATTTATTATAATTGATAATTTAGATCTCTACCTTTTAGTTGGGTTGAATTGAAATGATAAGTCCAAGTGAGTTATTTTCAAGTTAGAGGTTTGACTTGTTTGCGTTGTTTGTTTCCGCTCGGCCTCCCCTGTCACGGATAAGACGGAGCTTGTTTGGTCCGACAGCTTCTACCTTTCACCCCGACAGTCATCCACCGAAACACAAACACATCAAAACCACTGAAGGGAAACAGCCCACTGGGTTTACAAGAACAGTCGTCCAGCTGAGAGGTGTTTCGTTTCCACCACCTCACGACACAGACACACTCTTTGAGTCTCCTATAGAAGTTATTCAGTTTATTTATATTGATAGAGCAAAGATCACAATTGTAATGAGAGTGCCGGCCAGTGAAATATAATTTTCTCTCTTTTTTTTGACCCTGTATTAATGACAACAGTTGGTTTATCCACACCATACAAGTATGCAGTTTTTAAACAATTAACAAACCATTAGAACAAAGTTGTTCACATTAGCAGTTAACTTAGCAGCGTTACTCTAAGCTACAAGGCTGCTGAACGGGTGACTGCAGTTAGTCTGTGGGGACGTCGTGGAGCTTCCAGCTGTGTTATTGGTGACCAAAACAGGCTATCCTTTACGGGAAGTTGGACTATCTCCAGGTACTTTTGTGGGATCCAAAACCGGGTCTTTTTCTCAGGAGCTCAGGCCATCTCCAGACGTTTCATTGGCGACCCAAAACCAGCTATTTTTCAAGTGGGATGTTCTCCAGGCATTTTTTTGGCAAACATGTCAAAACATGTATTTTAAGCTAAACCGTGATCTTTTCTGAACGCTCACTAAGTGGCTTTTGTGCCTGAACCAAGCAGAGCAGATGCAGAGCAACACATTTAAAACACATTTTAACTGAATGTACGTAAAGTCGCAACATAAAAAAAGGTTAGTTTGAAAGTAGACATGGTTTTGCAGAAAGGTACTTTGCTAACAATAAACTGGTGACTGGGTTACAAGAAATAGTTATGAACAATAAATGATCTATACATGAATGTTTACATCAGATTTGTACCATGCAGGGTCTTAATCTTATTGTTCCTCGACATACTCATTCCTACAAAGTAATAAAGCGAGGAATCACGTATTAACGACTAGAATACTTGATAAGATCGGAGATTTGTATTTGCACAGATTTGGATCAGAGGTTCTACTTCATAGTAGTGCAAAAGATTAAAATAACTACGAGCACATGTGTTCACAAACCCTGGATGTCCCCAGGACGTTTTAGTCCAACACATAAGCTTAAAGTCAGTGCTGAGAGTCATATGGTCGATCTGAGCAGAGAGGATTAGCTGCTAATGATCATTTTCCACATCAGCTCTTGGTCTAAGTTTGAGCTCTACGGTGCAGTGCTGGATCTGGTGCTTTAATCTACCATTATGAATAAATGTTTGTTGCACAACATAATGGTTAGAGAGGAATGATATCATCTGGGTTCCCTATAAACCTCGGTATTACTGTGCTCAACACCGCAGGAAAGCTGAGGGTGACTTTCACTTCTCTATGAGAAACCCAGTGAGAGAGAGAACCACTTTAAAGTTCTCCTGCATTTACAGTAAGGGAATGATAATCACTTGACCTGTGCTACTGAATGTTTTGGTAATGTCTCGTTATATTTAAATTTCACATTATTGAAGATAGCGATTTATACGCAGGCTGCAACTACAACGAGGTCCCGCAGGATTTGCAGCGCTGCTCCTCTTTGGCAGATTGGCAAAAACAGAACAGGATTATAACCCCAGCAAGCCCCCCGAGAGTACGCAGGCTTTAGTCGTGGATTATTCTGTATAGATATATATAAAAGAAACAAGTAAAAGTGCCCCTGTGTGTCTTTTTACGTGTGTGTTTGCGAGGAAGAACAATGGGCTTAACGGCTTATGGGCTTTTTTTAAGGATGGAGGTTGAGAGTTGAAGTGTTTCTAAAAGTAAAACTGAATTTCTTATACTTAAAGTGCTGAGGGTGTGGCAGAGATCAGCACAGGTTAGGATATGTAAATATCTGATGTGTGTCAGATTTTTGGGGCCATTCCAGAATGTTTGGTTCGAAAAAAAAAAAAATTATACTCCACTTTAGCAGACTGTGAATCCTATATTTTAATATTAATTGCAGATACAAACCTGAAGGAGAAGTAGAGACAAACAGGCAGAGAATTAGTAATGAAGATTAAGTTAGAATATAATTGGCGCAGATGCTTTTGTAGCACCGAGTGTTTTCTCTCTGACTAAACTCTGCAGCGTGTGGTCTCATTGATTTACATGAAGTCAGCCTGATCACGGAGATTAATCTGTGAAACTACCTGATGAGCTGCTTGGTTTCCTGTCAGCGGTTCAAACTGTGAGTGTTTGTGAGACATGCAGACGGATTTTCAGTATCATGTATCACTTTACTTCAACTCGTGATTAAGTAATTAGTGATTCTTTATTAGATAGAATTACTTTATTGATCCCAGACTGGGAAATTATTTATTAACTATTTATTAAGTAACTGGTAATTAATGATTAACGAACTAGTTGGTGTGCCTCTCTGGCTCTTGAGAAGAAAGTGATTGTACGCTGATTCACAGATGTTTATGAACTAATCATTACCTAATGATTTGTCTTTCAGTCTGTTCTATAGTCATAGTCATAAAATCACAGTTAGCCATTAGCAATTCATTGATTATCAGGTATCTGTTTTATACCTGACACGTTTTAACACTTAAAACCTACAACGTAGATTAATAAAACATATTTTTAACAGAAGAATTCTCAGTGCATCCTGTTAAATTGGGTCAGTTTATCTGTGCATCAGTTGTATTTAATAGAAAATACACCTTTAAGCACATCTGAAATACTAGAAAAACCTTTAAGGGTGCATGACTACACCAACCTTTGGTTCCTCAATAACAGTCGATGACACAATCAGTGGAACAGTGTCTGTGTGTGTATGAATGCACGAGACTTCTGTCAACATCTTTTCGCACAATCAGTGAGTCTGAGTGTCTGTATGTGTCCACATGTGTGTGAAGGGCAGTTTATGGAGCAGAGGGACGAGGTCTCGGGACCAGCGAGGGTCCGTGGAGGTGGAGCGGCCTCGGGCGCTGCCACAGCAGCACAGGCGTCGTCATCCCACATCACAGGAGCTATATTTAGGTTTGATTGTCCCTCACAGGTCTCAACCTTTTGTAGCCACTTTCCAGTCGTGTTTCAGAACCAAGACCAAAGGAAAATATCTCCATCTCATCCTGTGACTACACCTCTCACCATGTTCATCGTTTTTCTGTCGGTGCATGTTTGTTTCTGCTCCTCTCGCACCAATCCAAACTGTCACATTGTATTTTGCTCACATCCTGTTGTACAACGATCTGTCTGTGTGGTCCAAACAATAGCAGCAGCATGCTGTGACAACTTCACTTCTGTAAAGTTGGTAATATTCCTCCTTCTTGACTTTATGGAGATATACTCTGACAACTAAGATTATTTTTCAGGGAATGCTGTGATGGGATGTTCTTCGATGGCCGTGCCTTCACTGAGTCCTTTTATAATAGCTGACAGTGGCTGTTACAAGTGTTGCTGACAGGTAATAGTGATGGAGATATTTCTCAGGTGCCTCGTGCGGGCACATCAAATCAACAACCTCCCAAAAACACGCACAGTAATGGCCGAGTTGAAAGGATGTTTTTTTAATATCACTGACTGGATCCGTTCAAAAATATGTCAAAGACTCAGAACATAAAAGAGGAAGGATGTTCTGCTAACACTTAATTAAAATTTGACATCCTGTCCTCTTGCTTTTTCAAACAGATGCTTTCTGTTTGAGAAACCGCTCGATACCAAAGAAAAATCTACAGTCTGAGACGATGCATCATTAATGATCACTCATCTATACAGTTATTCTCTGAAGGATTTCTTATAGATTTTAATTTTTAATATAGATGTTGCGTATCATACACTCAAGAGACTTCAACACTCAACCATTTGTCAGCTCAGCATGAATATTACATGTTAAAGATCCCTCTAGTGGTCGTAATTACTGAGGTGACAACTCGGCCTCTGGCCGGCTTTTGCTTGAGCACTCTTACAGTGTACACACGGGTGTCACTCGTTATCTTTTAAGATCTATATTAAGATCAACTTGTGAAGCCACTCCAGCGTAAGTGCAAAGGATAATTACAGTTATTGTACTCTAATATACGTAAGGTCAACTCTAAAAAGCAACCAAAAATGATCTGAGTACAATATTCTTCATTTACAAGTTTACAAGGTAGACAAACTGCTGCATCAACAAAACTGAAGCTGTACACAACTTATAAAAAGCATTGCAGGAGAAAATAAAGAAATGCGGTAAAATACGGTATTAAAATATGGTAGAAACAGAGCGGTAGACTTCATCGAGATGGTGAAATAAGAATAAAAAAAGGGGAGAAATAAGCAATGAAAGAAAACAAATTGGAAAATAAAAAGGAAAGAATAAAGGTCTGTAAGACTGAACGAGTTGGAATGTGTAAGAGAGAAAGTAACAGAGAAAGAGAGAGCAACTTCTTCACTGTGTTTACAGTTAAAGTAACGTTTTGTTCTTAAATTAACTGACTTTGACTTTGGATTTCACACTGGACAGCAGCTCTGTGCTAACTCTACCATCCATCTGTCACATTCCACAAATACGACTCACATGCAGAACTCAGAGGCAGGCGAGTAGAGGAACAAACAGCAAGCTTCCAACCTGATAATCAAAATCCAAGTTGCAAAAGGGCAGAAAGCAAAAAAGCTGCCAGCAAAGGGCAACAAGGAGAAACCATAAAGCCACGGGGAACCAATCCAGGACACAGGAACACACAAGAACACAGGAACACACAAGGACACAGGAACACACAAGGACACAGGAACACAACTATTTCACAGGATGATAAAAGATGAAATGACGAAGACGGTTGGAAAAACACAGGCTTAAATATTGAGGGACACATGAGGATAAACTTTAATTATAAAACAGGAAATTACAAAACCAAAAAGACAAACCTTGACTCCGTCCCCGAGCTTCTACACTACTTCACCTGATTTCCTCCTTTGCTGCATTAACACTTCACTGCGGCCACTAGAGGGCGCCCCTTTACAAACAATTTAGATACTGATCCTGATAATCTGCTTTCACAGTCATCTGTGGTCGTTATTCTGATGAGGAAAGACTAATGCCAGTGAGGTTCATCCTCTGCGGACCGTGAATATCTGTACAAGGTTACGTCCCTTAAACATCCACTGAAACTATTTCACTTCACTGCTTGGCCTTTTTTTTCCACACAGGAGCTGCAACACTGTATTCACACTACGTTCAACAGAAGCTGTTTAATGTTCACGCTGACACAATATTCAGTATTCATCTCCGTGCATGTTTCCTCTGCATGTGCCCTCGTGTACGAGCTGGTGAGCAGCCTAAACTGCAGCGGCATCTTAAACCACAGACACTCTGAAAACAAACAAATCCATCAGAGATGCCTCGCCGGCTGCACAGTCTCCTCTGCTTCCTTATGTAACGTAGGTCCTGTCACAGGGAGTCAGCTTCAGGGGCTGACGCTTCCACAGCAGCAGCATGGGTCTTGTTAATACTGACCCAATTTAATGGGTAGGCAGCCGGGATGACGACCGGATGGCGGGATGATGTTTGCGTGGCCTGCTGGCTGAATGGTTACGGCTGAATGTCTGGGTAAACAACAATTGTGTGTGATCTGATCTGTGGACTGGCAGGCTGGTTAAAGATAAAATATTTTAATGGTGTAATGCTTTTTTAATTCTACTACTTTGTGGTGGAAACAGGATGCTACAGCAGGACACGTGGGTTTATAACTTGTTTACACAGAATCCTCTGTTGCCAAAATGAAGACGTTCCTCATGATGATTCAACGAAACAGAATTTTTAAGAAAATACTCTGCCACCTATGACACTTGTTTTTATTGTTATGCTTTTTTATATTAGCTCCCAGTGGGACTGTATTAAATATGGTTATAAGCTCAAAGACTTGCTTTTATTGTGTTGGATTTTCAGGGGCACTGTGCAGTTTTGGAGAAGAAATTCAAACTGTGAATTTGAATGTTAAGATTATAATACAAACTCATCGTATAAACAAGCTGTTCTTAGAGGAAAATAAGGTCCTCAGAACACTGTTTGAAGCTAAAAAGGTGGCAGGGTCCGCCACATATAAACAAAGTCAACCAGTATGAAATTGTGTCGTCCTTTAACTTCAGTTTCTTTTCTTTCTCTTCTGATTAAAATGTATTCCCCAAAACTACACAGTGCTGTTTTAACCAGCAGCTTGGAGGACGAAGTGTTTCAGCATTTCATTGTGATTTTAATGATTCTCTTCCTGAACTATAATGCTGTTGACTGATTGATTAAAAACAATAGCTGTTCCACTTCTGGACTGAAATGTCTTGCTGCAGAGCTTACACACAAATCCATGGCATCATGTATTGTTTTGCATATTCCCTGTGTGATTTGTGAATGGGATTAACTACTTTCCAGCTAATTTACTGACTGACTACAGCAGCTATTCAATGGGAGATTGCATTGCCGGCTCACTAGCAAATGTCTGACTTGAAGAGCGCCTGGCTGACCGGATAAAGCGTATAAAGCAATTTTCCATCATTTGTATGTAAACCTGTATGACTGGCTGGCTTATTGATCGACGGATCGACTGCCTCCCCCGGCTGGCAGGCAGGCGCAGCGAACAAACGTCCCTCCTCATCAGCAGTGGTGTCGGCACATGTAAGATTTATGACTGAGCCCACCTGGTAATTATGGAGAGTCACTTGTTTAGTGAAACGAGGTGACATGACAGCTGCCACAACACTGGTTGGTGGAGATGGAGAAGGGAGCGAGGGGAGGACTGCGGGTGGGAAATTAACAGAGTGGAAAGGACTTAAAGGGAGTAAAGCAGGGGTGAGAAGAGAAGAGAAGAGAAGAGAAGAGAAGAGAGGAAGGCTGCAGCAGCGAGGAGGGGAGGAGAGTGACGGAGCGGGAAACAGCCGAGGAATAAGTGAGTGTGAGAGAGAGACGTCTATAACGCGCTGAGGAAGTTCTCTCTCTCATTTTCTCCTCGACAAAGCATCAACAGATTGTCTCGCTGCATTAAAACATTATTGTACTGCTGCTGACATAACGGCCTTCCTGACACGACCACCCACCAACACACTCTGCACCACGACTCCTCAATGATTCATGCATTTCACGCAAGTAATAAACGGACAGAACCCCTGTGCGATCAAACCAGAAATATGTAAATATGATAGATTTTAAAAAATATATTCAATGCCCTCTGACTCAAAACAACATAAGGAGTGCAAGTTGCTCTACGCCCATTAAAACTGGCCTTTAACCCCGCTGGGTTGTTACAGTGTAATTTGACCAAAGAATTGTTATTGCTCTGCATCCCTGAAGTCTGGAAGCAAAGTTTTGTTTTTTATTATACATAAATTTGAGTTGTGAAAGATCAATATCTTCTCTTAACAAGTATAAGGTTTAGTAAACAATGCCGATAATGTCTGAAGTAGGAGGCAGTGCAGCCGCACAATTTTTAGTTGAAAGTAAATGTAAAGTATATCACTAAAAAGAGCAGCCAGTCCCTGCAGTATGGTTCCAGCCCGCTCAAAAAATTGTCGATATTGTCTGGGTCACACTTAAAAAGGCGAATCGATTTTTACACATCAAAATCTGTTTACAGGTACGACTGTGCATGTGGAAAAAGTTGCAGAAAGGCGAGGCAAGTTTGTTCATATGGCAGCATTCAGACACAAGGCGACTCAAAGTGCTTTACACAGACGTGGAGATGCACTGAAATGAACAAATATTAGAATGAAAACAAGACAATAAAAAACTTGTTAAGAATAAAAATGCATTTGAAAGACAACAAAAAAAAGCAAGCAAATAAGAAGTTACAGATTAAAAATAAGTTATGAATCAAACTTATTGGAAAACAATAAACAGAAATGTGTTCAGTCCTAATTTCATTTAGCCAACAGGTATTTAGGAAGCTTGTTCGACAGGTGGGGCCATAGAAACAAAAAGGTTGCTCCACCTCCTCTAGGAACACTAACTAACTGAATAAAGCCCTGAGGGAGCTGAGGAAACTCTGATAAATTGGCTCAAGAGATGTCACTCACCCTAATCTCCATATAACTGTCGTTCTGCGTTCGAGGTGCATTTTCGGTAATGTAGGCGCCAGATAATAAAAAGAACCAAAATGGAAAAGCTGATAGCTCTGGTTTCGCTGCATCAGCTGTAAAACTTGTAAAGCAACATTGTGTAGAAATGGGCATTTTGTGCGATTTGGCGCCCCCCACAGTTTCTGAGTGCAACACCATCGTTGTTAATACAAAATCCCAGACACAATGTGGGTGCTGACTACAGACAAAACTCACGTCATAACAATTCTATGTCTTGAAAACTCGTTTGTTGAAGTATACATGCTATAACTCCATTAACAATTCAAATGCAATATAACAAACATGCATTTTTGTCGCCTTATATCCATCTGGATTATGCTGTGAGCACTGTAGACACACACACACACACATGCACTGTACACAAGCACACACTCTGCTGTGAAGCATGATTGTGCAGCACTTGGTCCGCCCCATGGAAATATCTGATTTGGTTTTGAGAGTGATGGTGCAGTCTGTTATAAATAGTTCTCCCTAAAAGCTAAAAAACACTATCTGCTATTGATTAGCTGTCAGCACATGTTAAAGCTCACTGTCACTGGTCACACAGGCTGAGACACACACACACACACACACACACACACACACACACACACACACACACACACACACACACACACACACACACACACACATAGATAGAGCAGAACGTGAGAGAGTCATGTAAAATGCATGGTCAAGCTCCCTCCAGCTCTCTTTGTAAGCTCTCTTCTTCTATGATTTCTCTGGTACACTTCACTCGGGCACATATATACATATAAATGGATGTTCCATACTGATACATAAATAAACGCACAAACTCAAACAGAAATCAGAGACAAATTCTGCATCTATTCCCCCACAGACTCACACACACACACACACACACACACACACACACACACAACACAACGATTTCCCATTTGCTCTGCTTCCTCTGACTTCAATGATTCATGCTTTTGACACTTCCAGTCTGAATGCCAATGTGAACTCATTGGTTTATCGCCACGCGGCTTTATGGAATAACACGCTGCACCTACAACTTTGGGGATTTTTCCCCACTGGTTGCTTTATGTAATATTGTGAGGGCCATCAGGGACTCCCTAAAAACTCAGAGGGTGGCACCTTACATCCTGCGTCACACAAAGTGTTGTGTGCCTGATGCTCACATCTTCACTTTATCAAATTAATCCAAACCATCTTTTCCCAAACCTAACCCACAGGTTTTAGTGCCTAAACTTAACCATGACGTTTCAAAGCCTGCAACTGCAACTGAAAACTGGAATTATTCTTGTAAATACCTGTAAATGATAAATCCACTCAGTCTCATAGTAAAAGTCAACCTTTCCCAAAGATTTTCCAGCTGACAGCCTCTCACAAAACCATCCAAATTGTCTTACAAGGCAGAATATCACCTGACGTGCACACAGATAAGATCAAGTACCCAAATGATTGAAAAATCGTTGCGTGGCTTGCTGAAGCGCGCACTGCCACTTCCTGCAAAAACAAATTTGCCGCACAAATATCTCTAATTACATGCAACCTGCATCATTCTTCTTCTTCTTATTGATGTTGTTATAAAGAAGAGATTTGGAGTAATCCAACTATTAAAATTGTCTTTTGACCTCCGTGAATATGACATCAGTCTCTTTTTGTGAATTCTACCATAAACACATGAACTTTGCTGACATTGTGTTTAAACATCGTGTTTTCAATGACGACTCCTGGGAAGAAGATATTATTACTGTGTCGTTTCCTCATCAAAGGTGTCGGCGTGTAGTATGTTGATAAAAGAATCTGCGGAGGCGAGGCTGGGTGTAATGATAGAGCAATCATTATTGAAACAGATCTCAAGCCTGCGTCCGAACCAGGGCGGCTTCTCCCTGGTGTTCTCAAATCCTGGCAAAGTTATGCCCAATGCTTTGCACTCTGCTCTAACAGAAATCCCATCGAGCCTTCGAGCTGATTAACGGCTCCTGGACTTGTGGACACAAACATCGCCACAGTCCCACATTCTCCTAAACACAAGCATCCTGTCGCCGTTAAATCATAGCTCAGAATGTTTAACTGTGCGGACACCTCAACTGGAAAATAGTTTCTCTCTTCTTTAGTCTCCTTATAAGACCTGACATGTTTCAGACCCTTTTTTAGACATCGTTAAAATAACTGACCATATTTGAAGCTGCTTTCGGGTTCAGTGCCAGTTGGCTACAATCACTGAACATACTGAATGCCAACCACATAAAGCTTGAACCGTCTTCACGGTGTCATGGACAGAGTTCAGGATGACGCTTGCCCTTTAGTCTCTTCTGTGGTAATGGTCTTTGCAGCCACTTTAAGATGTGAGGAAAAGTAGTGACAACCGGAAACCAGACAGTTTGCTTACATAATAAAGTTTCTGCTCGTCCATGCTCAGCCCCGGCTTTGCCAAACGCTCCCGTGGAGCTGCACGGTGCTGGTACATGATTGTGAGTATACTGGGCAGCTTCCAGGTGTTCATGTGTGTCAGAGTGTGGGCATAGAGCGTTTATTCAGTGGAATAAACTGTCGATTCTCTTCATGGTGCAACGGAATTTATTGAATATTGCTATATTATATTGACAGTCATTGTTCAAAAGCTTAAAACGACCTATGTTTACATTTTTCATTTGACACGGACCTCATGTGGCCACGCTGCTAAAGGCAAGAACATACAACCTCTTTCTCGTTAATTGAAGGATTTGAAAGTGTTGGTAGTTTATATTTCTGTAAGCCACAGATACATTCATGTGTTTCCAGGCTTTGTACAATATCGACATTGCTACAAAATGTGTCCCAGCATGTTTATGACCTGATATCAGCAGATTGAGGGGATGATGGTGCAGTTACAGGCAAGAAGGCTGCCAAGCACCACAGTTCAAGATTATGTTTTCAACAAACAAATAAAAAAATCAAATATAACCGTGGTTTGCAGAAATTAATATCATCAACATCCATGCTGGTGACTGGGAGGTGAGGAAGAGCAACTTAAAAATGACCACAGATATTATTTACATACTAATAAAAATCTCCAAAGCGTAGAGACGAAGACTGACTGGACTACAACAACAACAGCACGTGCAGGATGTGTTTCACAGCGAGGTAACGTGCACATCAGTCTGATAGATAACAGGCCTCAAGACGATGTCCCTACGAAGTGTAATCTGGAGCAGCAACGCCACAATTGTAATTGCCTGATGATTTATAACCAAAACCGGGTGTTATCTAGTTCTTCAGCCGTGTGTGAGAGCAACATTACCAAGTTCAATTAAGTATCACAACAGTCATTGTTAGAGCTATCTATGGGGACACGAGCATTTACAGTATGTGCATGAGAGAAAAAAAAAGACTGAAAGTGGGTTTTTTTCTTCTCTCATCTGATTAACCACATCAGTATAAAACATGCTGAGACTCAAAGTTCTCAAAGGCAAATGTGATAAAACATTAAATCCACTGGGGAGCCAACAAACGCACATAAACAGGAAAATAGATGAAAGATGAAAGCACATAATAAGATTAAGAATAAAAAACAGCAGAGTGTAAAATATCACAACAGGAGAGACACTTTAAGACTATTAGGATTAAATGTCTAAAGCCTTGTAAACAATCCATTAATACAGCAGACAACAACGAGCATCACAATATAAAACAACGTAAAGACTCAAGTTCTGGGAGGATAATTATAGCTTTTTACTAAATTAGTATATGATCTTTTAGTTGTCATTAGGGATTACGTTCTGCTTTTATACATACAGAATTCATAGCTAAAACATCAATGGTCTCTGTGAAGCTAAAACAGATTTAGTCTGTGTTCATTGCAGCGAACAGTCTCCATTATTTGTCTTATTTGAAACATGTCTTCAAAGGACATCTGGTGCCTCTGGAATAGTTTACGCAGGACACCAGGTGGCCCAAGAGCCGGGTGGTTACCGAGTGATCTGTCAGGAGAATCAGGAGCAAATATCACACTTGTATTTTAAGCTGAAGGTCAAGCACTCAGTCACAAACATTTGAGATCACGCCTGGAGCAAAGATGATTTTTTTTATTTATTTATTTATTTTTCACTCTACTTAGAGACACCAGATGGTTGGTGTTTGTCACATTGGACACATATGGTCAAAAAGAAGTGAGCAGCTATTTTTTATACTGAACGCATAATTGGTGCAGGGTAAGGCCAGAATTTGTTTGCAGCAAGTGTCACAAAGTGCATCACGGGTCAATAAACACAACTGAGACATTTACACAGCAGAGCAGCAGACAGGAATCAATGAAGGACATCTCTTTAAAAACTGGAATTTCAGACTCTGCTTGAAACATAACCGGCCATTAAGGAATATTTCCTCTCTGCTCTCACTTTCAGATTGTGTCAGCATCTCATGAATGGGAGCTGGAATGTGCATTTGATTAGGCCCTTTTATCGTTTATCGTTTAATTCTCCCAGCAGAATTTGGTAGCGCGGCTTATATGTGCTGTGTTAAAGCTTTTCTTTTACTTTGTATGCTGAAAGTATTCGATGGTCAAACAAATCAAAGGTGAAAATATGCATGAAAGGAACCATAAAGAAGCTGTTTATGCTTTAAAAACAACATTTAACGCAACTTCAAACAATTCTAGATTTATTTTTGTATACAATACATGTTTATACCCGAAGGACAAAAATGCTCGTATATCATTCAATATATAAATTGTGTTTTTCTCTCTTTGCTTTTACACTGTAATGTGTTTTTGGCTTTCACATCCTCAAAGAATTTCTTCATGAAGGATTGTTCAAAGCTGCACAGAAGCACCTTTAACATTGCAGATAAGCTTTGCATTAGCATCACAAAACGACAGGTATGGAAGGGACAAACACAGGTTGGCTGCCGACCCTGTTGGGATTCAGAGATAACGAAATGCTTGTTTGTTCGTTTGTTCCTCATTAGCTGACTGAAAGAGACAGCTTGATTGGGGTCCTTTCACCTGCAGAAACATTAACCTGAAAGACATATTGATTATATTCAAAGACACAACAGCACAATGCAAAGACATTACTCACATAATATAAAACTGCTTTTGTACGTTGAAATACATACATCTGTATACAGGCTTTGTTTGCAAGAGTGTAGGTTTAGATCGACACACAGTAATGAATGATCAGCTGTTGTGATTCCTCTTTCATTACTGTGACAAACCTGGTATTATCACAATGTCTTTTCCCATGTATCTGATGGAGACAGAGCAGCCTTGTAGATTGCAATTCTTCCACAACTTCACGCTATCAGACAAAACATTGAATATAAAGAAGAACGCTGCTTGATATCTCGGCCATTATACTACTTTTACAGGCTAACATTAGCGACCTGTGCTCCACCAGTCTGAGGAGCAGTACCAAGTCCATCAGAAAGGGGGAATGCAACAATAAAATCGTCAAAACGCCAAAAAGACCAAGATGGTTTGGACCAACTGTGTCAAACTTAAAGTGAAACTCTCGCCAAAAAGCAACTGAGGCTTTATTTGTGATTGAATATGAGTCAAACCTTCGTGTAAAAGCATAATTATGACGAAAGAGACATTTTTAAGATTTACCGTAGTTTAGTTTTCAGGCAAGCTAATTTTCAATGGGAGTGCTACGGGCACTCTTACGATAGCATCAAAATCTCTATTTTTAAAACAGTAAGAATTCTCGACACAACATGAAACTTTGCTCGTAGTATCACCAGGGTCTCTACACATGAACACGAGCATTGAGAACATTGTTTGTGTACACAGAGTTTACTAAAAAGAAGGTTTTTGATGGTGATACTACAAGCAAAGTTTCATGTTGTGTCGAGACTCCTTAGTGTTTAAAAAATAGCGATTTTGATGCTAGCGTCAGAGCGTCAGAGTGCACTCCATTGAAAATTGGCTTGCCCGAAAACGAAACTACGGTAAATCTTAAACGTGCCTTTTTCGTTGTAATTATGCTTTTACATTAAGGTTTGACTCATATTCAATCACAAACAAAGCCTCGGTTGCTTTTTGGCGAGAGTTTCACTTTAAATGGTGTAATATTGAGATACTGTCGTATAATTCTTATGTGTAAACAAATTAAGATTAAGTCGAATTGTACACTCTTACTTCCTCTTAGACAGAAAAACATTGAATCTCAAAAATGTGGCATTGTGTGAAAAATATTTTCGTAACAAACGCTGTACTCGGCTCTTACTACTGCACACATGATTCCTCTGTAACTGTTTCCGTCGTGTGTGTTTGACATTGTTCTCGCAGCAGCATGCACAGTATACCTACAGTCAGTATCTGCGTGGGGACATCTGTGTCTGAATAGTGACTTTAAATAGAAGCCTAGACTCAGGTGAGAGTCAGGGTTAGTGTGCGGTAAGGTTCATCACGTCCCATCTGTTCATGGAGGGTTTTCTAATATCCAGAAATAACAACGTTTCACAGGTTTAAATGACCCATATGCTGAAAAACACACAGAACGGGACATTCAGTACAGAGAAACGAGACAGTGCAAGACATCCAACACAAATACAGAGCGGAGGAACAGAAGAAGCTCTGATGCAAATACTTAAAAGTGTTGGAGCATTAGTTCAAACACTGTTCACATGTTGAACAAGAATTGGGAGCAGACAGGAAGCTTCATTGATGATAGAGCGTATCACAGTGGGACCTCCACGTCTCTGACAGGTGATGTCATAATGCTGTCATGCATGCAGAGGCTTCGTGACATTACAGTGATCCGCCCTCCGGGCCGAGCCGGAACACTGGCCGCTGAGAGAAGATCTTGGTGACATGTTTTTTCTCTGACTGTCTCAGTCTGTCGTCACATTTGTACTTTTGAATTGATTGATTTTGGATTTTTGGGCTTCAGCTCGGTTATTAAAGCTTGCTCTTTTTCTTTCAGTCTGACTGCCTCAGTCTGTCTTTCATTCATGTTCCTTTTAATAACTATAACAAAATAAATGAATGAATTAACAAAAGTGTATCATTAACAGAACTGAAAAGAGTTTGAGTAGTGTACACTGATAATTGGTGACTAAAGAAAACCAGAGTTTCGACCCTGGAAACAGCTAAATGTGAAGCAAAAATGTTGTGTTACTTTAATTGTTATCTCAAAGTTAGAATAAAAGAAACTCTGTGAATAGGCGATGGTCTCTAAAGATAACATTTATTACTCACACAGTTATCACAGCTATCCTTATTGATCTGCAAACATCAGATAAGTCAAAGTCACCATGACTCTATAATCCCTAAAACTCTTAAAGGAGATCTGTTGCGACGGATGTCATCATAAAGAATTTATTTTACAATGATATTAGAATGCAAACGAGAGGAATGAAACGTGGATTTGTCTCTGTCAAGACTGGATTGATCTAATATCGCTTTCATCATGTCCGGATTCAATGAAACGTGAACGTGAACGACGCGATACGTTGAGAAACAATGTTTAATCACATGATCAATTAATGCAGTCGGGTAGATAAACATATTGCATCAGATATTTTGCGTTACACTTCAGTCTCAAAAGAAAACTGAATCAGTCAGGAGGATAATGTCATTATATACAACAGATTATTCATGAAATGAAAGTTTGTAAACCCTTCATGCTACAAAAACATAACATACACATATATCCTTATTTAGGCTATAAACATGTATACGTAAATGTGTATATACCAATTGTAGAGTCAACAAAATATACCCGAGTGAAATAACAAAGTGCTCAGACTACAGCACCGTCACATCACTACATTAGTTACTTTCTAGCTTTTGATGTTTAATGCATTATCAGTCAAAGGAGTTTGTTTCTCCCGATGTCGTCATAAAGGTACTTCGCCCCCCAAAAAAGACCTAATTACAGAGATTTGAGTAGAATTTATTAATTGCTTCCATTTCTGGGTTTTATGCAATCAATCACCTTCTATTTCATTCCTCAGTTTAAACCAACAGCCAAGATCAATTTTGTTCGGCATTTTTCAGAACCACAAGGTCAGCTGTGCTCTATACCAAGACTGAAGACTCACGAAGCAGTGTATGAGAAAGTATTGATTTATATTAAAGTGTCAGTGTAAAGCCATACAGTTTAACAGCATCATAAATTAAAGCCTCCAAAATGGCTCAGTTGGATCGGCACCTCTCTTAAACTGAACATTATGACCTTTATGAATGAGGAGCTGCATTAGTTTGAGGTGTAACAAATAAACTGAGAGTAAATCAGATTGTCTGCTGTCATGTCATGGTGCCATGCTATGAAACAACCTTGAAATAATAGGTTCCTGGATTCATATTTAGTGGCTTCCTCAGTGTTGCACCTGCTGTACTATGTGTCGGACTGAGTGTGAGTCATAACACTCCTCCTCTTTGTCCCTCCACATTCTGGCTTCTGTCTTTGCTCACGTCTCTGGCAGCGGCCCGCCTTCTCCTCTGTTCTCTGTCTGTTCTCAGACAACACAGACACCGATACCACTGAGGACCGAATGACTCAGAACTGACTGATACTGAATTAAAGGATGATGTTTCTGAACATGCTCAAAGTCTAATGGAACACATGATACACAAGAGATAATATTACGCCTGCGACACACCAACTCGCCTGTGCATATTGTATGTGTACCAGGTGTTTGTGCATGTGTATGAGCGGTACACTGAGTCGGACGTGAACGTGCGCTCGCAAAGCTTTTTCTCGCAATCACGTTTGTTAGCTGTCATGTGCAATAAGAGCCAGTGACATCGGTCCACGGGCGCTACAAGCCATGAGCTCGCTGACGATCCATGTGAGGGAGCGCTGTGTGCCCGTGTACGCTGTCTCTGCAGATGAGCCATCAAATGTAACATGTGAGAAAATGTCAGATGTGTACAGCGCCAGCAAGGACACTGTGACACATTTCCGTTTCTGTGGTCGCAGTGAACTGTGAATCTGTGGATGTAAATCCCACCCAACACACGGTGACTGTAAAGCAGAGTATGAATGTTGCACGTTATCTTTGCATTGTTCCCACTTTCTGCTGCTTCCATCTGTAATTTATTATTTTGTATGCCTCTGGATATTAAATTGTATCCTTGCCAAGCTTTGTTGCATCCAGTGTTTTATTTCACAGAGAAAAATTACTTGCAAGCGAGCAACTTTTGGCCTCTTTCCTTTTTCAGTGAGCTGTGCACAAAAGTGAAATAGCTCAGGATCCAGTGATCACGTTTATCTGAAGTTTCTCAGTCAAATACGTCAGTGCTTATGCGTTATTTTCCATCGTGATGACTGAAACGAGAGCTGACATTTACGATACTGTCATCCTGCACATTTCCAATTTAAAATGTGGGTATTTTAAGCGGGTTTAAATGAGATTTAGTGATCCAGCTGCACATTTAATCCATCCAGCTGTGTGTTGTCAGTGCTGCTCTTCAGCAACTCAAAGCAAACAGATGACAAGAAATCCCTCTAATAAAGCTGCTGTGAGTGTTGTCATCATTAAAGTTAACTTCCTGTCTGTTCTGCAGTTATCATCCCCTCCCCCGTCACCAGACACAGCAGCTCTCTGCACGTTCACGAGCCGGCAGGACCGCCTCTTTATGGAGTTCTCTGTCCTGATTGGATAAAGTAGGCAAGGATAACAGAAAATGTGTTTTCTTTTTTACCGCATGAGTGTTTGGATGAGAGACCTGGGTAATTACTGCTGGAGTACAGAGCTATAGGGTCCTGTTTGTTTGCTTTAGGACGCCCCTGAAGTTTCAGTGTTATTATTCTACTCTTTCAGCAGCTTTTAATTTCTTCCAAATTAAACACAGTGCAATTTTAACATCTATAAAATATTGATTCTCTCCTACTACTTTAGATGTAGAACAAACACAATATCACATATATTCTGTATCTGGACTACAATATCAAAAGCACATAGTTGTACAGAGCACACACAACACAAACACGAACACACAGACACACAAACATGCATCAGGCCGAGAGGAGGATGCCTGTGAGAGCCGGAACGCTCCGGGGGGGTTTCTATCAAAACATTTATCCTTTAACCTGGAAGGACTCCCTGTTGTATCACCACTGAGAGCGCGGGGCACATCTACATAACCTCAGGCCCTCTGAGCCATACCATCACAGAACCAGCACCACGTGGAGCTTATGTAGGTTAGTGATCAGAACAAGCAAACCCAGAGGACACACAGTGACTGTTACATTAGAAAGGGAGGTGATAAGAAAGGCAAGAAGAAGGGAGAGCACGCGCTGTACAGACGAGCATTACCTAATAGAGTGAAATGTCTCATTTTGATAGAGGATCTGTGGTTTGATTTATTGTTGCACTGGTAATCATCAGATACATTCAATTGTTGTTATCTGTATCATATTTTAATAATGTTTACAGTAATATTTATGTGACAATGCTCTGTGTATTGTGGGGCACAAATGAGCAGCACAAACACAATGGAGACATATCGCACAGGAGTAAAACTACATCATCGACCTCTTTGTCATCACAGGCGGCTCCAGATGGGTGTAGCCAGAAGCCATTTATCAGAAGGGAAATAACAGCAGCACTGTGGCTATCTTCAGGGTTCTGTGTGATGTGCAATGTTCTCTGCCTCCTGTTGTTGGCATTGGTTTCCTTCAGTTTATGATCAGGCACTGGATAACCAGCCCAGCATTACCAGGAGCTGCAGCGCTGCAGCACACTGTGCCAATATAATGCTGATGGCTACAAGTCACACAGTTTGTTCAGAGAGATTTCCACTCAACCAGGGAGCTTTTATACTGAGGCACACAAACAAGATACTAACAGGTGAATATACTAACTTCCATCATGCAAGACACATAAAGGCAGGCAGGTTGGAACAAACAAAGGTCGGTGACGGCGAAGAGCAAAGGCTAACGTGAGTTGCCTTTTGTTTCTTGCTTCTAACGTGAGCTGTTCTTAAAAGTACCTCTTTCGTCGTAATTATGCTTTTACACAAAGGTTTGACTCATATACAATCATGAATAAAACCTAGGTTGCTTTTTGGTTTCACTTTAATTCTTACCTTAATGGTTCAGTCTCCCATTTTTCGAATTTCTCCTTTTGTCCTTGCTCAGACGTTTGCTGCAAATACCCAGAAGTACCCAGAATGCACCACACGGGGAGCAGTTGGAGTAGAGTAAATACAACGAGCAAATTGTGTGTGTGTGTGTGTGTGTGTGTGTGGATCTGCATAAGAAGATTTGTTGAGCCACTTACAATCAGCTTGTAAGGGAAAAAAAACAAAATGACTTGTGTTTTGAACAAATGTAGACTAATTCACTACTTGATATATTCATGTCAAGAGACAAACTTTGTTTTTTATTGTTATTATCACAAAATGTTACAAATACATATTCTTAGATTTACTTGTTTCAGTGTATAGAAACGCCTGTAGGAACCGTTAAAACTCCTGTGAAACCATTAGTAGAGACCAGTTAAAGTGCTGTAGATTTGTGTGGGACATAATAGAATCCCATTAGAAAAACAAAACGAACCATTAGGAAAACACAAGTAGTCATTAGAAACCATTAGAAAACCACCAGGAACCATTAGAAACCAACAGAATATGCCTAATCGTTGCCTAATGGTTTCTCTGACTTTTTTCAGCCGGGAGACAAAGAAAAGTAAAGAAAACAATACAAGAAATCTAAATGAAGCCCAAATCAATGAAGAGCTTGAAACACGAGGGGTAGAACAGGACCGGGCAACAGAGAATGGACAGGAAGTGAGGAAGAGAGAACTTCAAAATAAAACACGAAAACGCTAAAGCAAAACTCAAATGACAACAAGGCTGGTTTTTAGCTTTAGAGTTATTAGAGTCTGTAAAATCAGAGATCAGTTGATAACATTTATTCTTGGTCGAGATTAATCAGGCCCCATTTTTAGTCCTGTTCACTGGACTTGTATTACGAGGACAGAAAGTACCTCGCACATCAGTTTACATGTCACTGACATTGTTTAATTAACTGACATTATAGTTTATTTATATTAAATTATATCATAATTATAGATCACAGTTATTTTTGCTAACTCTCTGCAGGTGTTGGGAGCATAAACACACATTTACAGCTCATTTTATTCAAGTAAAATACGTCTGTACTTGATTATGTCGACCTTTCATTGCTCCCAGTCTTCTCTTCCATCACTTCATTTAAATGTCAAGATATTCTGAGTCGCAATCACGTTTCGTGCTTTTCCAGTTGTCTGATAAAAGAAAACACAGATGTTAAATAAAACATTACCCCCAAATCACAGTGATGCTGATTTGCATGGTACATTTGTTTTCATGTGTGATGTTTGGTGAAATATGATCCTGAGGTTATTCCAGTCTTGTTTCTGGCATTAAATGTTAATCATCGCCACGATTCTCACACTAACACCCACCTCCCACTGCAACCTTTTTTTTTTTTTTTTACATCCAATAATTTCCCACTTGAGATTCAGTGGTTCTGGATACAAAATCAGGTTTGGTGCCTGTAGCAGGGTTGTGTGCTGGTTCCTACAGCAGCTGACTAGTGAACCAGACAAACAGAAACATGTGACGTACCGTACATACATGACAGTTCAGGTGTGTGCACCTATGCGTGTTTCTATTTGTCACAACCATGAGGGAATGGCAGCATTCACACACACAGCTTTGAGGCTAAGTGGGTCACGATCATGTCACTGTTCTATACACATGCATGCTTACATATGTAACGTATGCTAAAGCTAAATCACTCAAGCGGAATCACAAAATAATTATAAATGAGGCTCCAAGTGCAACATTACGTGTTTGTCTGTCCAGCAAATTTTAGCAGCTGGCCACATCAGCCCAGTGCTGTGTGTAGGCATGCGCTGGTGACTTTTGCATAATATCTCACTGCATAACTCTGCATGACGGGCAGTCTGCACCGAGCAGTGCTGAATTCAGCATTGTTAGCTCCCTTGGTGCTTTTTAAATATGTCAAGTCCATTATGAATGTGTCCCAAGCTGCCAACAGCTCCCCTCTATTTAACTCATATGACAGCATCGCAACCACAGTGTCAGACTCACAAACTGACTGACTGTGTTTATTGTTTTTAAATGCATTAGCCATAATCAACTCAGGACGTTGTACAGTTAAAGTGAATACAACATCTTCGCAAATTAAAAACTGTGCAACCATTTCTTTGGTTTCTATCTCCAGGTAGTTCTTCCATCCACATCCACATTAGAAACCCTAGTGGTGGCATTTTTATGTATAATTTATGAATGATTAACATGTATAATATAGGGCAACCTCTGGCTTAGTAAGTAGAGCAGGTTGTCCTGTTATCGTACGGGATGTTGGTTTGATTGTTTGTGTGCCGAAGAGTCCTTTGCAAGATACTGAACCCCAAAATGTTCCCAAAAGTCTTTCAGTGTCCCCATATCGCACACTCAAAGCTTTACATTTCTTTATGTTAAATCTGTTTTTTTACATTCTGGTTACATTTAGGCACAAAAAACACTTGTTTGGAGTTTGGAAAAGATCACGTCTGGGCATAAAAAACCATAAAACAGGCTGAACACGTCCTGAAGTCTCGATAAAAAGCCTCCTCATCTGGAACTACATGACCATCCCCTCAGCTTCTGATATAAAAGTCAGGTCATTAACATGTAGAGTGAATTAGAGTGAACATATGACACGCCCCGTTGTGAACTTATCAGCGGTTTGCAGAAGCGTTAACTAACAACACTTCATCCTGACTACTTAGTCGCTGAAATCATGCTCATTTTATTCTAATAGCAGCCTAAAGTCGCAGGCACTGTAGGTACGCTACAGTACATCCAGTACTTCTGATACTTAGAATTCATTGAACAAGTTCTCTCTTCACGATACAGTCCATCTATTAGAATTTCCTCTGAAGTACAGCAGAGCAGAAGTTTCTTCTTACTTCTACTTCACCACCGCACATTTGTAAGTCTGATAAAGTCGCCCACAGGACAGTGTGTACGCTGATGTGTGTCCACGTAGACGACGTCTGACCCAATTCAGGAGGAGTTTGATAATCCTCACATTTAGCTGAGGGAGCTCTACATATGATGTTATGAACATTTAGTTTGAACCGTCTCTCTGTCTCGTACTGGAACCTGACTGAAGGTGAACCAAGCCGACAGGGTGGGACACAGAACCACGGATGAAAGCATACCGAGCTCAGACAGACACATGAAATCCTGATGTGATCTATGGGCCGAGAGGAGAATCACTGAAAAGGTTGAAAAGTTTCTGGAAGCTGGATGTTGAACTGAAGCTTAAGTCAATACATCAAACAGAGGAAAGGGTAACAGTGTTTACACTCACTAAAAGTCACGGTGCAACTTCTCCTTCTCATATAAAACTGATGATGTAGCACAGACAGCAGCCGCAGCGTGAAACTCAGGATAATAATACTCAACACCTCAACACAGCTTGTGATTAAATCAGATTCATGCACAACAAATACTGACATTGTTTAAAAGGTCATTTGTATGCAGCGCTATCAGCTGCTGTTGTATAGAATTTGTGTTATTGGGTTTTCAAACATTTATTTATAATCCATTAAACTAACATCTGCATCCACCTCCTGGGAGACTTGCTGATACTACAAAAGTGGAATAATAAGAATACTTCTGTTTTATTGATGCAAACGTTTTGGGGGGTTATATCAGCTGAGCAGTGAGGGATATGTTCTGTATGGGAGCCTTTTTCTAACTTGGTTTCACATATGGAATAAAAAGAACTTAATAATTTAGATCATACCTACCAGAAACATATTCTCTCACTTGTCCCTCAGGGCCTCTGCAGGTAAATCGGAGCTTTTCCATCTTCGGATGAACTGTTACCTTTTCAACTTCGTGGCTATATCAGCTGGTGGAGTGGCAGTTTTGTAAGTGATCCACCATCAGAAATCCTTTTGGACTGGCTTTATTAAAATCTGAAATAAACAAAACAATCAGTATTTCTTTTAAAGATTGCATCACAAAATAGTTGAAGTATTAGTAAACGTCCTCTGGTTATCTTGTGCTACATTTAGCGACCAGCACTCGATTCAGATTTTTACCCTACATTCCGTTTTCTCTCCCAGAGAGAAAATAAAGCATCGCCGCGGGGGATATAAACCTCCCACTCTGGGGCTGAAAGAGAAACACAGTAATCCCGTTTTAGCCATGGGCTGCAGTCTGGACAATCTGAATAGCACATTTAGCTTTTTTTTTTTTGGCTGATTCACTGAAAATATTTATTCCATCAATCCATCCGTCATCCATCCAGACGTTTATCCTGTTCAGGCGGGAGCCAATCCCGGCACCCGTGTTAAAATATTGTCACAGCCAGTCAGTGAACATTATTGAAATATTAAGCAGCCTGAAAATGGATTGGAAACACTTTTGCAGGTTGGAAAACAGGACTATGGGGTTAATGCATTGCATAATCAGTGTGGTGCACACATGCACTAAAGTGCAGCCTCAAAAATAAACGTCTGACGTCACTTTTATTTCTGTGACTCAGCTTTTCCAAACTTAAGCAGACGGACGATTCTCATATGTGCAAATTGGGACTTGAAGCCAGGCACGGCTGCACCCCCCTGTGGGACGCTGTAATGGTCTTCCTCATTACACTGAGGTGACTGACTGTGTTCAAGCAGTAATAATCACTCTACAGCAATAACTTCCCCACAACTGCCTGCGGGTCATTAGAGCCAGTGTCCACTTAGAGCATTGGAACACTTTGATTAATCAACAGGATAAAGGTGTCTCCTCGCTTGCTCTCTCTTCCTGTTTCTAATCCCTTTCACGGTTCAGATATTCAGCAGTGCACAGAAGCCTACTGTAATTGGACCCAGTGAGTATTTTAAAGCCCTTTTACAAAGACTAAACTCTAATGTAATGTCACGATCTCTACTGGGGCTCATATAACATTGTGAACTTTCTTGTGGCACTTCTCTCCCCCATGGTGTTCTTTGGAATAGAGACACTCTCTTAGCAAACATGAATATATTGAGCGCGGTTTCCTGGAGTGAACTGTAAATTCAGATTTTTTTTCAGTCGCCTCACGCCTCCAGTTAGAGCTGCTAGTGAGTTAAATTGCTCACTGTGGCTTTAAGAGATCAGCGTTGCACAGGACACCTCATTAATTCTCCTCCTCTCAGCCCCACTCACCTTCACTCTCAATGTTATTCCCCTGCACCTCGCCAGTCTTTTCATCTGAAAGGTATAACATTTTCTTACCGGGGGCCAATCTCACCTCGTCTCTCTCACGACTCCTCGCTCAGGCTCAATCAGCGAGTTCCCACTTTGCCAATTAGTTATCTGTTTGTATGACAGCAAGGAGCTGTTGTACTTAAAAGCTGCTCGACAGAATACAATGTCTTGTCCCTCTTGATAAAAGGGAAACATCTCCAGTGCCACTTTACCGAACAGCAGAAAGTCTGAAGATAAAAGTAGGTGGGGCATCTTCTATAACAAGATGTTAGCTTCAACACTGCACCGATTGAGAATATGGTTTAATGTTTGCTCACAGAAGCTGCTCTTGCAAACTCTTTTAGTATCAGTTGATCCACAGAAAATTAGGATGAAATCATATTTTTTTCCCACCGTAACAACTAACCCAGATATTCAGTAGAAGCCACGGCTTTTATTCTTATGCAACATGCTGTGGTTGTTTCTCTACATGGCTGTGTTTCACACTGCCGCAGGGCTTTTTAACACATTCGTTTTCAAATACTGTGAATGGAAATTGTGACAATGGGCATAAAATTCAGATTAATGGGTTTGATTTCCATGTTTTGATTTTACTTTCATCTGTCCTAGATTAAAAAAAAAAACCTTTTCAGACATAAAAATGATTTTTTGCTCTCGGTTTCTACATCTTGGGCTGCCAAAAATGTTCGTACAGATTAAAATTATGTTAAGCAGCTTGTTTTGTGCCGTTTCTGTGTGGAGAGGCTGTGAGAAAACCCACTTACAATATGTCATATTAAATGTATATATGCCGCCAGTGGCGATGACCGATTTAGAAATGTTACACGTTTATTATTTAAAGCTGCCATGATTAATTCTTGGCCACTAGAGGGGAGGAAAACATCAAATCGAGCTGATAGATGCCAAAACACTTCCAGCTTGTAAACTGCTCTGTGATGATGTTTGTCATTAGCATTTAATGTTATAGTTGTTAAGTGCTCTGATTCAATTGGTTTAACAAAAAACTTGATTTGTAATTATTCTGCTGATATTCTGGTGGAACACAGGTTTATTCTTTATCCGTCAGTGACAAGTCCCTTCCCCCAAATCCCAAGAATAGAAGACATTACCTGGCCTCACATCACCTGGAATAGTTTTCCTACTGCTCAAATTACTGTATATTGGCTGAGACACAGCACTATGTGGAGAATGTCTCTGCATCTCCTTTTCCACACACTCGACTTCCCCTCGCCGAGCGTGACACCTCATTCCCCGCATGAGATAAGAACGCGCCCTTCTTCATTTTCGAGAAGCAGATATAACAGTGGGACACCTGCATACCTGTGGAGATGAAGCGGGCAGGTTTGTAATTAAGAGGATTCAGAGGTGGCTTTTATTTTATTTATTTTTTTCTGAACAGCCGATCTCTCATGGTGGCATGCATAATTGCTATGACTGATGGGGTGTGGGCGGGGAATTGATCTCAGGAGCTGGTGCGATCCCATTATTCTGCTCCGCTTCTGTCTGTCTCCTCTCCATCTCTTTCCACCTCTCTGTTTTATGTATTTTTTTCTATCTCTGGAGCTCTCCGGATGTCAATCCCCCGTGCCACAGTTTTGTTTTTTTTTTACACCCCTCCATTGCTGGTTATAGTATTCTCACAATGTCATAGTGTATCGCCTCAGTCGCGTTACAGCCAGCAGACAGTGTTGCAGCCGTTCTGTATATGGCATCAACATATATTCTTATTTTCCTTAAATTTGCTTCTTGGAATTTCCCTTGTAGTGTGTGCAGCTACAGCTACACATATCCTACAATCTCACTATGAAGGCTGTCGTTTGTGATATCTGCATTTTCAACAAGAATTTTTCAAGTTACAACCTCTAAGTCAGCAATCATTACTGATGCAGTCCATGCAGTAGAAACAACAACATTGCAAGAGATAAAGATTTCCAGGAATTATAAGTGGTGTAAGATGTAACAACAACTGCCTGTTGCCATTCCTGAACAAAACATCTATCCAGTGTTGAACCACTGGGAGTACCCGCCTGGTTTTAGGCTCTTGTGAAAGGTTACAGTTTGATTTTTATTCCCAGCCAGTCAACAGCTCTGTAAGTACTTCTGTCGTTGTTCTATAGGAGTTTGAACACACTGCAGTATTCGTCCAGGTTTGAAATCAATAACAATACTACTGGAAATGGACACTGATAACATGCTTTTCAAATCAAAATGTGCGGCACTGTGGAGGCAGTGGTTAGTGTATTTCTTTATTCTGCTTGCGTACATATTTTGGGCAACATTGCTGCAAGATAATCAGCTCCTGTGCGTAACTGTAACAAATAGCAAATAGCACTTTTTACATTTAAGCTATATCTTAGGTCATTAACAGTATGGTCAAAAGACTACCCAACAGTTATATAGTTTTATTTTATTTTTTTTAACTCTATGGTTGCCTGATATTGATTCTCAGAGTATGCACCTGCTCTACTTACCAAACATCAATGAGGCTACAGATGACTTTTGTGTTTGCGGCAGAATGAAGGTTGGTGCGTGATTGGGTAGAAGAGATATTTCTCTGTAGATGAAACGCCAGACTGTTCATACGTGAATCCTTTTGTGCTCTCGATATTCTTCTCCTGTGGGTCATTGTGATTCTTTGTATGCTCGTAGAAGGTCAGCTTTGCATACTTAAACCTGTTTTAATCTCCACTGATACTGAATGACAAGGGTTTGAGCTGCTGATTACCTTTACCGATTCCCTTGCCCTGAGGTGGAGAGTATCAAACCCCACTTTGATTGTTAGTCTCTCCAGAGTTTTGGGTTCGAGCAACGTCTTTATTACTTTGAAGACATCTTCTTTGAAACATGATGAAATGTCATGTTGAGTAGTGTCTTTCTAAGAGTTTGTACGATGCCTGTGAATCCACTGTTGCACATTGTAAACTGTAATTTCATTTTGCTGTTATATTCTTTTAACCTTCACCGTTCCTGGCAGTGGATATATAGGCAGTTTCTCCTCTGACACTGTATTTAGGTATAAACACTAAACCTTTATTACAAATTTATATATACTGTATACATCTATCTATCTATCTATCTATCTATCTATCTTTTATCTGTTTATATACATATATATGTATATCTTTATTGATTTTGGGACATCCCAGCCACCCAGCAGCACAATTGATCATTATTGAAATAAGACTCAGGGGAGAGAATCCTTTTATTGTGCAAAGAGCTCCAACAGTCAGTCAGCTCACATTTTGTGCAAAAAATTGAAAAACAGAATCACATTTTTGCTTTTTTCTGACCTAATACTACTCAGTTCAACCCCATGATCCATTTCTTTCTCTTTCCACCTGACTGCCTCTTTTCCTTCCCCTGTATTCACCACTGTCCACTGTCTTTTTTAAAATCTAGACCTGCCTCTGCATTGCATCATTCATATTTCTCTGTATCGTCTGTCCTGTAGGCGGTCTTCCACTCTCTCATAATGCTTTGACCTTCTGTGCCTCCTACAGGCCAGCCTCCACATGCTTGCCTGCTCTTTGGCGGCCAGATTACCCTGCATGCTGTGTGGGCACAAGTTTGGGCAGCTGAAGGAGAGCCGCACATATGTTTCGTCTGGCAAACTTTGTCTCTTTCCACCCTTCCAGCACTAATTTGGTTCATATACACTTGAGCAGGTAGAATAACCATGTCTGGACTGAGTATATTTAGTTGAAATTAACTAAAAGACAGCAGAATTTATTAATAAACTTCTTAGCAATATGTCAAAACACTGGTTGTTTTAAGAAGTAGGTGTGATCAGCTCCTCCACTTCAGAAGGAAGTCCAAGATTACCCCTTTGGGTTGGAAGTGCACTCCTGCCCCAAGCAAAGACATCTTTCTATATGTGCAGTAGCACTGCAGTATATACCGGGGCACATTTAAGCAGTAAAAGTAAAGGCTGTAGTTGACAGGACAGAAGAAACTCTCCAGATGAAACAGAATTCTACTTTTATTTTCTGAAATTAAATATTTTCAGGCAGCTCTGATGGAGCTCGGGATTTATCAGATCATTTAAATAGGACCCAGTGACCGAGATGGCATTTTTGGGCGGCATTATTTTCACACAAATCAACTGCTGTTTTGTGGAAAATTGTTCTCTGGAGCTCTCCGGATGTCAATCCCAAGTGCCACAGTTTTTTGTTTTTTTTTACTCACCTCCATTCCTGGTAATATTATTCTCACAATGTCATAGTCTATCGCCTCAGTCGCGTTACAGCCAGCTGACAGTGTTGCAGCCGTTCTGTTTATGGCATCAACATATATTTTTATTTTCCTTAAATTTGCTTCTTGGAATTTCCCTTGTAGTGTGTGCAGCTACAGCTACACATAACCTACAATCTCACTGTGAAGGCTGTCGTTTGTGATATCTGCACTTTCAACACGTCAGAAGGAAGTCCAAGATCGGGTTGGAAGTGCACTCCTGCCTCAAGCAAAGACATCTTTCTATATGTGCAGTAGTATCACTGCAGCAAATACTGAGGCACATTTAAGCAGTAAAAGTAAAGGCTGTAGTTGACAAGACAGAAGAAACTCTCCGGTTGAAATAGAATTAAACTTTTTTTTTCTGAAATAAATATTTTTAAGCAGCTCTGATGGAGCTCGGGATTTATCAGATCATTTAAATAGGGCCCAGTGACTGAGATGGCATTTTTGGGGGGCATTATTTTAACACAAATCATCTGCTGTTTTGTGGAAAATTGTTGTGAGTCTATCAGTTTTACTCAGTATTTCTCGGTCTTCATTAATAATGTTCTCCTGACTAATGGCAACAAATAGGCTCCCCGTGTCTGGAGATGGTTTACAGCAGGATGATTGACAGGAACTGTGATGCAACTGAGTCTGAAGCGTAATGTACTCTATAGGGGGGGACAGGACTGAACTGTGACCACAGGCACACCATCTGTAGAGGGCTCTCTAGTGTCATGGCAACATCCACTCAACATGCAAATGCATACATACATGAAGACATATAAAGGTATCCATAAATTGCTTTTTTTAATTTAAACTCACACATCTATTTTTTCCATGGAGACAACTTCTCCACTACTGACTTATATACTTGTGTGTTGATGGAGGCTGTTGAATAAGTAAGACTCTAGAGTCTGCCTAGGTCCAAAGTTTAAGGCTTTCAAAAATGACTTAAAACAAAAACAAAGTGGCAGATGAGAACAAACATGTGTCAATCATGAGCTTCTTGCCCATCACAAAACTACTTTAAAATTAGCTGCATCCACTTTCATTCCAAACAGCTGGAACAGTGAACATAAACAGCTTTTTTTCCTTTAAATGCGTCACAAGCCAAAAGAAATGTCATTGGCTTTAAAAATAACACCGTCACTAAGCATCAGCTTCAACCCAGCAACCTAGCGACCTTAAAGTAATCTGTACATTATGAAAGACCCTCTGGGGAGAGAGGGAGCAGAGAAACTAAATTCTGCATGGTGAAGGAAAAGGAGTGTTGTGCTCGGAGATCAGCAACATGTTCCTTGGAAGAGGAAAAATAAACTGTGACTTGGAGGTTAACAGCTCAGGATTCTGTCAAGAATCTGAGTCAGGCAACGTTTCACACATACAAGGAGCATATTCACAGAGTCAAATGGTTTTCTCATGGCTGTTCAACCAGTATTTATTTACGTGACATTGCAAACCTTTTCATTTGGAGCCTGCTCTTGGCTTCATCAGTTGATACCGTCAATCATTATATGCAAAATAAGACTGCAACTCATTCAAAAACCCTAAGTAAAAAAAAATGTGGGATTGAAACTACTACTATATAATTGCAACCCAAATCTGGAGCTCCCCTCAGTTTTTCAGGGGTTTTATAGTGAGTTCATTAAAGGAGAACTTTGGTCGATTTAAACATGCAGCTTCATTGCTCAAGCTACCCTTGACTTGCCAGTACCGAAGACGCGAACACATTTGGTCAAACCATTACAGAGCTCCGTGAACGCAGATTTAGCATTGAACGCTAACAGCATGGGGTCAGAACTTTACACTGTGTTTTAAGCGTCTTAACATGCTCCACATCTCACACCAAAAGTTATGTAACATCAGCAGACACCTTACAACACAGCACTGTAGCGTGTATGACTCAAACTGAATAAAAAAGTAGTTAAAACAGTGTGTTTGTGCAAGCAGCTACACACCTGTTTGTTGACATCCGCGTCTTCCGGTAGCTAGACCAAACTAGTCAATCCGTCGAGCGTGCACTTACTCCCTCACTGGCGGAGACGGAAACCTATTCCAGCATTTTCGTGTTTCTGTTCATAATGTACATGTCCATGTTACAGCCTCTCATGAGCCATGAGCCTTCCAATAGCTAGTGTGCTAGTTTGGTCTAGCTACCAGAAGACGCGGATGTCAACAAACAGGTAAGTAGCTCCTTGCACAAACACACTATTTTAACTGCTTTTTTATTCATTTTGAGTCATAAATGCTACAGTGCTGTGTGCTAAGGTGTCTGCTGATGTTGCATAACTTTTGGTGTGAGATTTGGAGCATGTTAAGACGCTTAAAATACAGTGCAAAGTTCTGACCCCATGCTGTTAGTGTTCAATGCTAAATCTCCGTTCACGGAGCTCTGTAATGGTTGGACCAAATGTGTTCGCGTCTTCGGTACTGGCAAGTCAAGGGTAGCTTGAGCAATGAAGCTGCATGTTTAAATTGACCGAAGTTCTCCTTTAATTCATTCGTTAGTCAGTATATTTGCTGACTATATACAGTTAGCAACGGTTTCGACATTAATCAGGTGGCCAGAAATACAATTCCAAATCAAGGCTAATGTTAATTTTGCTCTTTGAATGTTACATGCATAAACAAGATACTGTTTGCTCACAAGTTGTATTATGTATGTTGTTTTTGTACATTTCTTGCAGGTTGAATCAAAACCAACAGTAATCATTGCTTGTATAAAATATGAGCTGAGCTTAGGATCTGCAAAGTGCCTTAAACCAGCTTTTAAATGGCCAGCAGGGGAAGACTGCTGGTTTCAAAAAGCAGTCTGGTTCTATGTAAGCTTATGAGAAAATGACCTTACTTTCAACTTGATTTATTCCCTCGGTAAACTATTTCTAAATAAGTTGACAGTCTCAGTCATTAGTTTTGAGTCTTCTTCAGTACAGCATATTGTTCATTTTGTAAATTATTGTCCCATTTACAGTCAGATAGATGATAAAACAAGGGAAGATTTAGGCGTGGCTACCCTGTAATTGACGAATGTGACTGACAAGTCTCTACCACGGTGTATCTTTGGATACTTGATCAGGATATCATCACCAGCTCCGCCCTCTGGTCCAAAAATGGTCACTTCTGGCTAGTTAGCAGAAGGATGAGGATTCGGAGGATTAATAGAGTTTCCACTGCTAGATGTCCATTTGTCAGAGTTGAACACTAATTAATTGAAGCAGCGTTCTTCTCAGATAGATGATGACCCTATGCTATATAATAATGTGTTGATTTCCGTAGCTCTTGACAGGAGCCTATGCCTGCAGCATCCAATGCCTCAAATGACCTTTTCAGCTCACCTATGTTGGTTTCTCCTGAAGGAAAAAGTGGCAGGTATGACCATGATTATAATTTCTTTATGATGATTGCTGCTTAGGCGTCCGAGGATGTGTCAGAGGTGTGATCGCTGCCTGTTTCCAGGACTCTATCTTGTAGAAATGGACTACTTAGCTGCAAGAGCCCGGTGCCAACGTTGCAGTCACTCAGTGTAAAAGGTCAATGCACTGTTCGTCTCCAGCTGGGTTGACCTCGGACAGCACCAGTCAACATGAGTGTGTAGTAACTCTGCACAGCTGCTCTGCAACATAACTGGCTGTGGAGTCTTTCTGCTCAGTGGGAAACCGCATGTTCAGGATTTATTTTGGTTCTGCTGTAGATGGGATGCACACTACTGCTGCAGAATCTCTCTCTAAATCAGTTTCATAGACCTTTCATTGCATCATGTTTTGTCTCAGTCAGTTGGATGATGTGATTGACAGATGTCTGACAGCTCAGATATGGCACGGATCTCTGTGCGCCTGCACTACTGCAAAATATGGAAATTTGACATGTTATAGTGACACTTTAATTATGCCATTCGGATATTTGTGATTGTGCTGAAGGTGGCTGGGATTTCATTGACACCTTAACACCTGACACATTTGCTGCTCTGCTGCTCGGCTGTGGTTTCCAGGTGGAGCAGAGAGTTTATGTTTCATAACAGATCAAGATGCTCACACTGTGTCATTATGGGGAAGAATTCTTTCATTAGAGGAGAAAGATCTTCACTGACTCATTTTATTTTATGGCTAAACAAACTAAATAACCAAACTCTTCATTTTCATATCTGAATAAACAAATGTAAAGTTCAACACAATTCTGTTTTACCTCGTTTATATTTGCTTCACAGTGTTCTGGGGAACTTAAAGGGATATTCCGGTGTAAATTTAATCCATGGTCTAAATCACCATGAAACTGTGTTAGACTCCCTCTCGAGAGATCAAGTTAGCAGACCGCTAATTTACGGAGTTTTATCAACCTCAGAAACGACCGCACGACAACAATACACTGCAGTAAATGGATCCAAATATAAACCGCCACCAAAAAGCCACAAATAATGCTCAGAACAGCACCAAACTTCAGCAACAGTACAAATAGGGTCTCAGCACATAGTCCGGGGCATCTAACCTCCGCTAGCTTAGCTGGATTTCTACTGAAAAGCTGACTAAATTTACCACTCTTCTGCAGCAGCTTCCTGTTGACGGGAAGTCCCGACGAGTCGATTACCGAGTGCAGTAGAGTTCCGTGGCTCATGGATGAAAATGTATGATTATGACTCCATGGAAAAGCAATCAAAGTTCATATGTGTCTTACCTGCCAGTTTATAACAGTTATTATCGAGAGCGGACAGGGAAAAGAACGGAATTGAGCATTTCTAACCGCACTCGGTAATCGTCGCGTCGGGACTTCCTCGACCCGGAAGCTGATGGAGGAGAGTTGAAATCTGTTTTTAGCTTCACAATAGAAATCCAGCTAAGCTAGCGGAGGTTAGATGCCCCGGACTATGTGCTGAGACCCTATTTGTACTGTTGCTGAAGTTTGGTGCTGTTCTGAGCATTATTTGTGGCTTTTTGGTGGCGGTTTATATTTGGATCCATTTACTGCAGTGTATTGTTGTCGTGCGGTCGTTTCTGAGGTTGATAAAACTCCGTAAATTAGCGGTCTGCTAACTTGATCTCTGGAGAGGGAGTCTAACACAGTTTCACGGTGATTTAGACCATGGATTAAATTTACACCGGAATATCCCTTTAATGAAGTTAAGTCTTCCCAGAACTGTTTTCACTCGTGTGGCCCCTGTGGATATAATAATTAATCACTTAAAAAAAGATCAAATAAGCTTTTTTACTTCAGGTACATATTAACCAGGCTTTGCCATCTATTGCGTGCACAAGCACACTGGAGGCTAATGTCAGCCAATCTGCACAAAATGTCTTTGAAACACTTCAGGCATTCAGTTGCTATAATCGCAGTAGAAGACTTATGCCCTAACTCATTCTTTCAAGAAAAGAATAATTGACACATCCTGATAGAACAGCCCCAGAAAAGTGGAAGCAAACACTCACCTTCTAATTTGTCCTGGTTTGAAAAATATGTCTTTAGGTTGGCAGCTTCTCCGTCTGGGCTGCCTGCCAGAGTGAGAGCGGGCGACATCAGTCAATGTCAAGATTTTAATCACAGGAGGTGAGCACATGAAACCGCTCCGGTAAAGTCACCGAAAGTTGAAACAGAAGTGGGAATCTCCATCAATGTCTTCTCACACCCCGGCAAATCTCTTAATCGATTTTAAACATTTCAAAATGTATAGCTTCAGAGGTGACTGACCCCCATCAGTCAATCCTCAAAGTGATCCGTGAACACAGTGATCGCTCAGCTTTCTTATCCAAAGTCATGACGTAACAAACCTCTCCAGAAAATGCATTCCAAATATAATGTGCTGGTGCATGTAAAGAAAATAAGTGATAAGTCTACACTCCACGGTCATATTTATTTAATGTACAATTCAGAACATGCAAATACCTTAAAGACTTCCTACAGGAATGATGCACATTGTTGGCTCAGTGAAGAAACTGTTACTGTTGTTTTCTTTTTGTATCTGAGGAAAAAAGCAGAACCCAGGTGCACAACACACCTGAGAAAAAGTGCTGTCTTTGTTCTATCTTAAGGCTCGATGTGTGTGTGTGTGTGTGTGTGTGTGTGTGTGCAAGGAAGACCTCATTTGTTAGCATGAAAGTGTACCTGTACCCTGCGCAGGTGTGTGTTTCATGGGACCAAAGAAAAGAGAACTGTCCCCAGATATTCATTTCTGTCTTCTTAAGCACATTTTTTCTCTCACCATGGCTGTTTTTGGATGTTTTGTGAAGTATCATCAAATATATAATTAGTTTTTTTTATGTTATTAACCACAGCTATCAAAAGACACCGAGGCTCAGCAGACCAGAATCTTTTTTTTTTTTTTTTTTTATTAGGCTGACCAGCTGAATCCAGGGACCTGTCTGACAAAGCAATATGAACAGGTTAGCGAGTCGTCCCTGCAGGGCTGAACTCCGGTTCGTCCATCTCTCACCAGTGCTGGTGATTCTGGGTTAACTGGGAGAGATCGCCATGGTAACATCTACTGCAAAGCTTTCCTTATTCGGAGCAAATTTAATTCATGATGTGACGATTTCTATTATATCCTGATGCCCTAAGAAAAAAAAACAAAAAACAAAACAGAAACCACGAAGGCAATGGTGGATTATATTTGTACTGACAGTAACAATATCACATATCACAGGAAAAGTTATATTTACAATGTAAAATATTTCCAATATGTTGAAGAGAAGATAGTTAATACAACTACTGATGATAAACTAAATACTGGAAATCATTCAATGATCTGAGAGGCAAAACCAGAAACAGTTTTACATTTTTCTAATACATCTGTTTTGCTATTAAGCACTAAGATGATTTTGTAATTCTCAGCTGTATGCAGAATATATTTTATATTCTGGTTGTGTTCTTTTACCCACAGAATCATATTTCTTTGTCCACCGCAGTGACAACCTTTCTTTTTTTGCCTATCAGCACTTCCTAATGATGATAGGTTGTTCCTGATGATTTTGCACATTCCCTCTTTGTAATAGATAAAAAGTCTCAAATGTCAACGGAAATGGATTAACAGATCAATCTGACCATCCTGCCTTAATGGGGTCAGGTGATAAATATGTACAGACTTTGGATGCACTCGGTAATAAACAATCCCTATAACAATGTCAAGCGAACAATAATTTGGTTTTAATGGCAGCTGGTGATACATCATGATAAATAATCCCAGAGAATAATTAATCCAGGTTGAACAGAGGACGGTGGAGCAAAGATGAACAGAACCAGGTGATGCATAGTTCTGGTTTAAAAGAGCCAGTTGATATGTGACCATAGGCTAACATGACCAGGTGATGAATGATCCTGAATGAATGGAGCCAGATAATAAAAAACAGGTGATACATGATCCTGCATTTTGAAACCAGATGATAAATACTCATAGGATAACATGGTCAGGTGATGGATAATCCTGGATGAACGGAGCCATGCGTTAAATAAACCAGAGTTACAATAAGGGGATGGATAACACTTGGTTAATAAAACCAGGTGATACATAGACAAAAATTATCTGATTTTCTTGACCTACAGGAGGTTAATGAAAACAGAGGATGTATAATAATTCTTGGACAACCTGAGGATGTTGGACCGGATACAGGACTGTGCTGCACTCTGTGTTTTCTTCCTCTTGCTTAATGTGCTACTTGTCCTTAATCCAACATCATCAATTTCGTCAGATAAATTAATATTTCCTGCCTGTCAAGGTGACACCGTCGCTGCAGTGGAGTCTGTGAGGAAACGCTGCATATTGTGTACGTGTGTGTGTTGTTGGACTGTAGCACTTGTTTTTCTCATTTGTTTTTCTCGACGCTCGTCTCAGTGTGAAATGATCTACAAACTGCTGTTACTCAATCATCACATTTATTTTTGCACTGACCTTTTCCGAAGGTGAGCTGGGCTTTAATACGCCGGCGCTTACTTCTACATAAAGTGCTCCCTAGATGCTAGACAGACATTATTGGCCATTAAATGCTTTTATATATTTGTGCGATTCACCTAAGCTTGCCCTTAAAACAACTAATGGAGTGTAAGAGATGATAAGTGTGAGTGCATGTGCTCGTTGTATTAGTGTGTGTGCCACAATGAGTGTGTCTGACTTCCTGTGCGCACACACACACACACACACTGATCTGTCAGTTGATCGCAGCGTTCGGTATCAATGTTGTGAGCCGGGGCTCACTTTTCAGCTGACGTGGCGTAACACTGTGTTCCTCCTTTCTTGCAACTCTGTCCTTGTCTTTGAAAAGGCATTATCACCATCCGCTATATCTCCCTGCATCATTTCCCTCCATGGGCACCTGTTTAGCTGTCAGGGCTCCCCGGGGGTTTGAGGGACCGGTCCACTTATCTTGAGGTCACACTTACTATCACTAAAGAATTTGTTGAAACGGCCTTGAACAAAATGCTGAAGCCGTAGCTTCTGCAGTGCTCGATTACATGCGCGTAATAACCCCGGAGAGCCGTAAACACAAACCAGCGGCATGAATAAATCAAACATATGATGCTCCTCTCCAGCTGAGGTGGTCCATACATTATAGAGCCGTGTTCTGTGTTGTGTTTGCTGTTTGTTGACATCACAATTCGAGATTATACGTCAACAGAGGCGGCTAAGATGTATATGCATTCTATGGTTTTTTCCCATATCATCTACTGTTTAACTATCTGGTCGCAGGCTAGTAACACTTCTCTAAAACCAGTAGAATCTTTGTATAAACGAACAGTTAAAATCCTTGACAAGAAACCAGTACATTTTCATCATTGCCCAATATTAAGAAAATATAACCTGCTGAGTTGGGACAATTTGATTAAATATGTAAATGCTTGTCTTATGTACAAGATTATACATGGTTCCACCTCTCCTCCGCTCAGACAGTTCGTCAACATAAGAACAACTACATATGGGTTCTCAAGAGGTGCAGCCAGAGGAGACTGTATTATTCTACTTAGGAAAAGTTCTTTTAGTCAGTCTCCATTCTCTGTTAGAGCTGCACTAGAATGGAATTCCATCCCAGCAACTATTAGAGACCTGAATACCTGCAGTTAATTCAGAGCTCATTTGAAGAGATGGTTAATTGGTGCTCAGCTCTGTCAGCACTAGCACTTGATTACACCTTCCTGTCCTCGGTCCGTCTGTGCTGAACCTGTAGCCATCTCGCTGTTGTCTGTCTGCCTTCATGTGTCGGCATGCATGTCTTATTGTGGTCTTGCTTTTATTGTGTTGCATGCATTCTGTATCTGTGCTTCTGCTTTGCCTGCTGTGGTGTGATGTGTCTTGCGTCATGGGTTTTTGTGCAGCATGTTTTGGGGATGGATGTTTTCTGATTGATGTTATATATGCTATTTTGTCATGTTGTTAACTGCTGTGCATGTTTTGCAGATTGCCCTGGCTAGTAATTTTGTAATTTTAATCTTATTTTTTATATGCTGTTCTGTTTTTAGGGTGACTTTAACATCTGTCTAGGGACTACAGATGAAAAATAGCCTCTTGGCTAATTCTGGCGCATTTACAGCAATGTTATTAATGTGCACTGTCCCTGTTTTCAAATAAACTTATATTATACAATCTACCAATAACCTTTTTGTGTGAGTCTGCATTTGCACATTTAGTGATGAATTACAAGATGTACCAGGCAGAGAATATTAGTGGTGGAGAAAATGGAGTTATGATTCTTAAATGTGACGATCAACACTTGTTTACTCCAGATCAGGTTTACATTAGAATGTGTTTACATGAGTTGTTCTGCAAGAAAAACATCCATTAAAGGGGAAATATGTAAGACATGGCAGGAAATGGATATCAAAACACTCAAATAATGACAAGTTAGCGTCCTGCCCGGCCCGTTCTGCCTCCTGGTACCACTTTATACTGCAAGAGGCGACAGTCGTATCGTCCCCATGGTTTTCAGCTGGATCACAATAAATTCACAAAATGTCAAAGGAAATGTGTTTTCATTACCAAGCAGAAAAACTGAACCGGACACCGTCTGAATGTTAAGACGAACTTTTGTTAACTCGTTAACGCTGAAACAGTCTGAGTTCACATATATATTATGTTATTATCCTGCGATATATTACATCATGATATATTACGTTACAAATTTGCCCTGTATTACATTATCATACCTCGCATTATCTCTTCAGACTATATTAGGTTAATTCACACTGCATTTCTTATTATAATATCTCGTATTACACTATACTGTCTTATTTTATCTCAAATGATCTAATTACATTATATAAGGTTAAATTATATGACAGTGTACTATGTTAATATATCTCATATCATGTTGCATACTATTACTACTTATTTAACTTATTTATTTTTTTTTTCCTTCAATTTTTCTTTCCACCTCCTTCTCTTTTCTTATTCATACTTTATTTACTTACTTATTTTTACTGTATCATCTATCTATGCCATATTACATATGTTTATAATACCATACTATCTGCTTCTCAGCAACTTGCACGCATGCACACGCACACACACACACCTATATTACCTCTATACATATCATAATAACTTTATGTTGTTTTCTGTTGTTATCTGTACTGTATGTCCACTATCTGTATTTGTTGATCCTCGTGGTGTGATGTACTTGTCCCCCATGTCACCTTGTCTTTCACCTAATTTCACCAATAAAAAAATAAAAAAAAGAAACAGTCTGAGTTTCTGTTTCCACGGTCAGCTCTGGTTGGGCTAAATAAATCTGCAGTGTACAGAGTAAGACGTGAAAATATTCCCCCTTAATGATTTTCTGGGCTGCTGCTGGTGTCCGACTGCAGTCCCCGCTTCACGTGTGCTCTCATCCCCGGAGTCAGAGTCTTGGTAAATTGCCTCTGTGCTGTATCGACTACAGCCACGGCAAAGAGCAGCGAGTCCAGTGTAAAGAGCAGTTGGCTGTTTTGTAGCTACATTCAAATTCTGGCCATTTCCTACACTGTGAATACTTACTGCCGATAAGGATCTCCACAGTTCCCCCAGCTAACTGCACCTTACATCCAGATAACAGTGCGTCTTCCACATCAGGATGTGCAGTCAAATTACTCATTTCCTGCTGAGTGATGGGACTATGTGCAGCTAACGGCTAACAAAGTGGCTTTACATCTCATCTTTCATCTTTTATTTGCTCTTTGAAATTCTCGATCAATTTCTGATAAGAAGACTTTTTAATCCAAAACTGTTATAAAATGTTCAAAGCTGCTCATTGAAGTCATCCATTTCTCTCTGAAGCTGTTTTTTTATCGTCTCTCCCCTCCACACCGAGGTCGGAGAAATGTTTCCCAGTTTCCCCTGCAGCAACAAAGTCAAAGTCAAAATCTTGCTCCAGGAAATGTAATATTAGCAGACGGATGGCAACCAAGAGCTCAAACCGAGAGTTCAGTCCTTCACAGCGAGGACGTTAACTGAGTCTCCATCGGGGATTAAATAGAAACATTTTCACAGACAATCCGTTATCAGAGGTCTCCTTCGTATGCTCACACTTAAATATCAAATATCAAAAGCAGGATGGAGGCTGACTGCAGAAATAACAGCAGAAAATGTTTCTCTTAAAATAGACGGCCATCTGAAGAAGCCTCTGGCCGCAGGAAACAGAAATACTGCCTGGTGAAAATTCACCCCGGAGCTCGGGCCAATCTGTCACCTTGCACACAGTGCCTCCTGTTCTGGCTCGCTATCTGTCATTCTCTCTGTCTCTCTCTCTTTTTCCCACTTCTCCATCCTGCCCGCTGCTGTACTGTACGGTCTGCAGGGTCTATCTATTTCTGTTCAGTTCACTGAGAACCAAACAGGTTGGAGAGGCTCTATCTGTGCCCTCCAGTTGTCTTTATCGTGGGAGTCCAGCAGGCGGTCTGCTGCCGGCTCTCCCACAGGATCTTTACTCTTACTCCATCAGTCTGTCGCTCTGCTTTGGTCTCTCTCTCTCTGTATCTCTCTTTCATATGTGTGAGGTCATTGGCAACATGTATTTTTAATGCTACAACATGCAAATACATATTTTTATGCTGCTTATCTCTTTTTTCCAATATTTCTATCCGTCTGTCAGAGCACAAATTAGAGTCCGGACCTCTCACGATTTCATCCCAGTTTTCTCTCTCTGATGAGATATTTTCTTTAACATGTTTTTTATGCAGAAAGTGTCAAATAAAAAGTCCAAAATAGTCATAGATTCATTAATTGTGTTACTTTTGAATGGAGTTAAATTGAAATACATTTTGAGAACAGCTGAGTGAAGCCCTGAGCGAACTGAACAAGATGTGGTTGGAAAGCATCGTTCACAAAACACCCGAGCAAAGCCGTCCCGACAATTGTAAATACTCAAAATAAGAATTTAAAGAAATATATTTGACATCGGTAACACAAGTGACTTACTGTAAGGGAAGTTACAGAAGTAACATTGTGATTAACCCAAACCAAACTGTTTTCCTGAACCTAACCAAGTAGTTTTCTTGCGTAAACTCAACCAAAACTGTGACCCGACAATGAAGGTCCAGTACGTGTGTCAGTGTTGTGCTGTTCCCTGTTTTAGGAACAGTTATAAACACTGGTGGACTCACTGGGGGGGAAAGAGGGGGCCATCAACCATCTGGTGCACCTATGTTCCAAAAAACGCTGCAAAGGTTCCCTCCTGGACGCACCTACGCTAGATAAACATGACATGACAAAGTGTCCTCGAGGGTGTCATTGAGGTGTGAGGATGCGTTGTGTCCTCTCCATGTCAACAAATTAAATCCATCAAGCTGTTCTTTAAGCAAAACATCACTGTAATTACTGCACATCACATGTCACCCTCCTCTTTTAACATTTTTGGCCTGTGTACTTGTTGGAGAACAGCTCTGCTCGTGTGGAGTGCAGAAAAAGAGTCAATTACTGAGATATACTGTGTCTAAATTTGGAAGCCGGGGCTCTCCTCTTCCAGGCTGAGCAGGATGAATGTGAACCGGAGGCTCCCATGGGTAAGAAAACATCTGCCAGCCAAAACAAGGGGAGGGGAGCGACCTTCTCCTCTGGCCTCGGAAATACAGTATTTAAGCCTGCAGGTCTGACAGAGAGCGACGCTGCAGCTCACTCATCACACGCTTGTTGTTTCTAGGTGAGTTTGGTAACATCCATCCCATTCACACGGCGTGGAGGACGCCGGAGCTCATCTTTGATCCTGCATCCTGGGACAAAGTCACACCGGCGGGCTAAAGGGTTGAGAGAATTCTCATTTAAAGTTGTGATGTATGATTCTTCGATCAGTGGGAGTATTTCTGCACCAGACAGAAGAAAATGTATTCTGTGGATCATTTAATAAGAGACAAGAGAAAAGAGGGTGCAGAGAAGTCAGGTATAACTTTCTACAGTATTTTAAATTTGTAATTAGATGTTAAAGATCTCTAAAGTACTGTAATAGGCAAGATAATAGCAAGTGACACTGATGTCAGATGAATCGTTCTGCATGGTGACACTGCTGCATAAAACATTGTAGAAAGTGCTGGTTTCACCCAAAAATATTGCAGAGCCTCATATTTTATTTTCTATTTTGCATACATTGTGAAATTGTGACATGATTAAAAAGCTTCGGAGAACAGAACACAGTCGGGCTGGTGAGTGTCCTGGTTTCCCTCGCTCCTGTCCCGCTTTGCACGCCACTGAATGTGCTGCACTGTTAAAGAGTTCAGTGGTTTTTGATTTTTAAACATTCAGCACGGTAAAGCTTAATAATGAGCTGCAGCGATCGTCCGTTATTGTAGTTATTGTAGTATTGTAGTCCGTTATTCCTCCTGCGATCAGGCAAGGAGACAAGCGAAGAAAACTCAAGCAAATTGAATCAACAACTTCACCTCTTGATAACATATAAAACACACGCATGCTTAGAAACAAATGCATCGATTTGAAAAGGAAATCAAGTCGAGATGTCGTGCAACAGAACATCACACAGGAAAAACTGATGGAGCGAACAAGTACTTTGTCAAAGACTCTGCCAACAGGAAGACAATATTTAAGGTATTACTTTTGACAATAACTGCAAAATTATTAACATTTCAAAGATTTACTCCAATATGAACATTTGTATAACAAATGGACACATTTTCGGGAATTCTTGCCAGATTAAATGTTGGTAATGAACGATTCTGCAAACCACAGATATGTTGAAACTTTAGGAAATTTGATGAGAAATCTGCCCAGAGGAACGTTTTAAATTGGTTATATTTTGAGAGAATTATCAACAAATGCCATTAATGTAGCAGTAATAGTATGAGTACAACCAGAGGGCTGCATGTCTCTTCTGTGCTGCTGTGCTGTAATCAGTTGCTCCAAAACCAGACGGAAACTTGCCAAAAGTATGAAATCAATTTTGCTTTCACATTTCACCGTCAAATCCTCATATTTTAATAACATTCTGAGCAGCAAAGTGCCGACAAGAGACCAACCGGACCTCCTGCTGAGGGTGAGTCAACACTCCACTTATCTTTTGCTAACACTACTTTTTGTTATTAAATGGTTCATTTCATGCGATTACAGAGCAAGAAATTTAAATTTGAGTTTGAATTAAATCCTAGACTAACGATAATTCCCGCTAGGATTAAGACTTCATCAGCCAGAGGAGGTGACTGCAGACTGTAATAGACTTAAACATCTCTGCCTTCACTGTCGGCGTACGTGTGTTCACTTCCACTCTGTCAGCCCGAGAACGGCAGCGACATTTGAGTGCAACATGTCAACGAGCTGCTTGATTCTTCTACACAACTTTCCAAATAGTGATTCCACTGAGTCACAGCAACAGACAGAGCTACGGGGAGAAATTTGCATGAGTTGATTGGCCTAATTTAATGTGCTGGGTGAAAAAAAAAAGGCTTGTCAGAGAAAGTGTGTCAGAGGAGGAAAAAGAACACCTGCTCTGACACAAAGGAAAGATTTCCTGCAGTGACTGTCTGAATGTGTCTGAGTGTTTGAATCAAGTCAAAAGCAGAGAAGAAGAAGTGGAACCAGAGTTGCAGCCTCTCTAAATGTGAGTCAAGTGCACTTCTGCAAAGCCACAGATAAAGTTAAAACTGGACGTTTCTCCATGTTGTTTTGTTGTTTAGGGGGAATTTTCTGTTTCTCCTTCGTCACAACGCTGTGCTGATGCTCGGTGTAGGTTTAGGCAACAAATACAATTGGTTAGTATTAGAAAAGCATCGTGGTCTGACTAAAAATACGTGTTCTGGTCAGCGTGATCCTGGACGGAGATGGTCCAACTGCCCATGAGAAATAGCGGGTTTTGGACGCCGCAAAAAATGGATGGAGATCTCTCTGTGATTCCTTTAAAAACACACAGGTTTGTTATAAACACAGCAGGAAATGGTTCCAGGTAGGGCTGGACGATTATGCTAAAAATAATAATCACGATTATTTTGATTGATATTGAAATCACGATTAATAAACACGATTATTCACTGATTTCAAAAAAAGTATTTATTGAGCCACCAAAACTCAACTTTAAATATAACTTTTAGAAAAACAACCAGATAGATTAGTAACAAGTAAAAAAGTAAATGATAATATTTGTATGTTTGCGTGATGGCAACACGTACCGCTTGTCCAAAGTGTTGCCCAGTGTCTTGAAGCCTGGGTTGCTAACTGTACTGATAGGGCACATGTCCTCAGCTAGCATGAATGTCACAGCCTCCGTTATCTCTCGCTGTCGCCGGGAGCCGGTGGGATATGGAGCGGCATTGTGAAGAGTGTCGTCAATGGAGGACTGTGTTGCGGTGGCTGTAGCTGAAGTTGACGCTCTTGCACTTTTTTGGGTCTTTTGCTCCTTCAATACTTTGTCACAGACCACTTTATGGTTAAATAAATGTGTCGTGTTGCCCTGGGGTGCAGACACGACGGTGTGACAGACTTTGCAAACAATCTCCTTCTGCTCCACGTCCGACGATTTGAAGCCAAAATGTCTCCAAATAACCGAAGTTGTCCTACCTTTCTTTTCAACTAAAGGCTCAGGCTGCTTTTCTGCCATGTTGTCAATTGCTCGTTCCACAATTGATCCACACACTCACTGCTGCAGCTGCAGGTGACACAGGTGCGTTCACTGTGCTTTTACAGCGCAGTAATTTGCATACACAACGCACGGCGGCACATTAATCGTTTTTCTTCAATTACAGTGTTTTCATGATCGTGAGAAGCCAAAATCAAAATCGCGATCAAAATTCAATCAATCGCCCAGCCCGGGTTCCAGGTGTCCTTAAAATCAACCAGTGGTGTGACTCCAGCTTGGGTCGCCCATTCAGCAGCCCTGTCATGACATAAAACTGAAGATTGAACCTAAAGAGTGGTTTGTTGTTTGCAGAAACATACATTGCAAATATTATTCTGCTGATCGAGTTGATCAAGTGCAGCCGTGACATGGCACACATAAAAGTCTCTCTATTTATACTTGAATTAACTTTGTCTAGTTTCACACTACAGATTAAACTTTGATGGTAAATATTTTACCTAACTGTACGTCAGTTGCAGAACAAAATGACGCATACTGACCTTTTCTGTGTGTTCGCTCTCGGTGAGTCCATCCTCTGGGATTTTATAGAGAAAGCACAGAGCAAAGATCCATCAGCGGACCTCCAGCTCTGAGCTCCTGCGCTCATAAAAGCTTGTTCCGACACGGTTCACGCGCCATGAATCCCTGTTTATGAATCCAGCAGTGAGTTTGCTGCGAGAAAAAAACGTTTATTATCTCAAAGAGTAGTATCCTTTATTTGTTACTGCATCATTATATCTGGCCTTTGTCTGACTCACAGCGTGTTTCTCTCCGCTTTGCATCCGCTCTTTCTTTCTCTTTTTTGTTCTTTTTTTGGTGGAGGTGCTGGAAACGAAACGTTGCTTCTCACATGAAAGGTCGCAGCTTTGAGAAAATAACTGTAAGCTTTTAAAATGATGCTGAGCTGCTGAGAGAGGAGGCGTTAAGTGGGAATGCTTTAGAAATTTCACAATGAGTAGAAACAGCGTTCAAAATCCATTTTTGTTCGAGTGAAAGAGACGTGTGCTGGGATACGATGAGGTTCTCTCTTTTCTGGAAAACGGAGCTGTATTCAAGCCTTTTGAAGGTGGAGCCTGGATCAGTTCAGGTGTGGTGATGTTATTTGAGCTGCCAGAAATGATTATTACAATTTTTTTTTTATTCTTGTATATGTCAGGAAAAAACCTGTCATTACTTTGTCGGCCCTCGTCATCTCCTACGCACCTGTCGATCCTAAGGCGTGTAAAAGCTGTACTCTGTCATTTGTATATGTGACATTTCACCCTCTGACATTATGAGTACAAAGAGACTTTTATAGCTGCAGACTTTCAAGGCAGCAACAAACTTTACAAAGCTATTAGCCTCAAGAACATCCACCAAGACCTTATCAAGCCCTGACGCAGCACCACTTCTGACCCTGTGGGCAGTAATTAAAGTTTTTATTACCTCTAGTAAAGTATGACGCTGTTTCCCGATGCATGCATGTGTCATATATGTACAATAAGCCATAAAAGACTGCAAACTATATATATCTCCTCTCTACCAGGCCTGATAATGGTGGTCGCCATTGTTCAAGAGCAAGTAATTGCTTTCATGCCATGTGTTTAGACCTCAAGGTTACACATATGGAACACAATTGTTGTCTGTTTACAATAAAGCTTCAATAAATCAATACATCTTTAGAGAACAGCGTCTCTACCTTTCCACACTCGCAGATGTCATTCAACCCTATTTCACGGAAGTGTCGAGGGTCAAACCGAGGCATCGATTTGCAACAACTCATCTTATTTCTCATCCTAAATAAACTGTACTTTCACAATTGTACCCATCTGACCCTGAATACAAAGCAGAGCAGTCACAGGTTGATGTGACGGAGCGTGAAGGAAAACTCTCCACTACTATTAAATCCATCTGCTCAACACTGAAATGATCAAGACAGTGATGAAATAACTTTATCATTTGATACGCAACATCTGGTAACCATGGAAACGTATACTGCACATAAGTATGAGAATTTAGGAGATGAAAAAGATGTACGTGCTTGTGTTCCTCACAACAGCGAGTCAAACGCCTTGACTGCACAATACTTATCATCCCTCCCTGTACACAGATTCACATTTTATATTTTGGACTTAATGCAACATTATCTGTCAGTTTCTGAGTGTAAAACCACTGTTGTGAACACAGATCCCAGGTCTGTAACTCTAACTACAAAGATAACTCTTTACATCATAACAATGTTCTGTGGTGGAAACATGTATCTTGACGTAAACATGTGATCCGACTCACTCACTGAAGTTACAGAGAGCAGAAACAAGTGACTGGAGGTCAGAGTGATGCGACAGAGACACCATTCATCCTGTTACCAGACACTGTGCCCTCAACATGATTCTGAGGCTGTTATTTTAAAGGGATATTCCGGTGTAAGTTTAATCCACGGTCTAAATCACCGTGAAACTGTGTTAGATCAAGTTAGCAGACCGCTAATTTACGGAGTTTTGTCAACCTCAGAAACGACCGCACGACAACAATACACTGCAGTAAATGGATCCAAATATAAACCGCCACCAAAAAGCCACAAATAATGCTCAGAACAGCACCAAACTTCAGCAACAGTACAAATAGGGTCTCAGCACATAGTCCGGGGCATCTAACCTCCGCTAGCTTAGCTGGATTTCTACTGAAAAGCTGACTAAATTTACCACTCTTCTGCAGCAGCTTCCTGTTGACGGGAAGTCCCGACGAGTCGATTACCGAGTGCAGTAGAGTTCCGCGGCTCATGGATGACAATGTATGATTATGACTCCATGGAAAAGCAATCAAAGTTCATATGTGTCTTACCTGCCAGTTTATAACAGTTATTATCGAGAGTGGACAGGGAAAAGAACGGAATTGAGCATTTCTAACTGCACTCGGTAATCGTCGCGTCGGGACTTCCCCGACCCGGAAGCTGATGGAGGAGAGTTGAAATCTGTTTTTAGCTTCACAATAGAAATCCAGCTAAGCTAGCGGAGGTTAGATGCCCCGGACTATGTGCTGAGACCCTATTTGTACTGTTGCTGAAGTTTGGTGCTGTTCTGAGCATTATTTGTGGCTTTTTGGTGGCGGTTTATATTTGGATCCATTTACTGCAGTGTATTGTTGTCGTGCGGTCGTTTCTGAGGTTGATAAAACTCCGTAAATTAGCGGTCTGCTAACTTGATCTCTCGAGAGGGAGTCTAACACAGTTTCACGGTGTGTTAGTCCATGGATTAAACTTACACCGGAATATCCCTTTAAGGTGAAAAGGCTACGTAATGTTTCTTTAACTGGACGTTGAAATCTCACGAAAAAGAGAACGGCTGTCATTCTCTTGGTTTTCTCTGCAGGTCTCAGTGAGTAGAGGCTCAGCATGCAGCCCACTTCTCTGACCCTTAATGTGCCGCTGCCGTCGAGGAACATCTGTACGTCAACTCGTGGGGACAGATTGAGATTGCATGGATACCTCCCAGCGTAAAATGCCACTTTCGTGTACTGCATTTTCATCAACAGTTGCTATTTTTAGTCGACACCAAGATTAATCCATCAGGCCTGCTGAGAAGCTACAGGAAGTATGTGCTGGCATTTAGGGTTTATACTGTATGTTGTGTGTGTGTTTGTCTTTATGTGTGAGGACACATGTGAGAAAATGCACGTGCAGCGAGATACAATCTGCTGTTCACTGACAGAGATATCATTACTGCTTATAAGAGATGAGCGGATTAAGAAATGGAGACATGTACTTGAAGATAAGCTTTGCTATCTCTGTTAATTGTAAGCTGCAGCCGGATAGAAATCGGCATTTGCTCTTTTAATTTAGTTTACAAAATGAAGCTATGGCCAAAGAATCTGAAGGTGTATGAACATCGAGGACATCCCAGTTGACGGTATTAATGTTTGCAGGTTGGCTGCATGCTAAGAGAAGATTCCAGACGATGAAATAAACACGACGGCGGCAGAGAACAGCGGCACATTCTCTGTTTGTGTTGTTTCATGTGCCTCCAACCTGCAGAACTTAAAAAAAACACCCGACTTGTTGCTGCAAAAAACTGTGCTGTCTTGCAAACACAGAGAAGCGAGATCGGCCTGGTGTTTGTGTGAGCCCTGGGGATTTTCAGGAGGAAGTGAAAAACAGGCAACAGAATAAAACACCTTAAACGAGGCCGACTGGGAACTTAGACGCGAGCGGAGGATGTTGCACGTATCGATGGGTGTGCAAACACACATACTGATGTGTTTCTGCAGGTGTGTGAGATCGGAGCTATTCACACGTGAGCGTTGCTTTAAATGACATCAGTTTAGTCGCCTGAACAGCGAGTAAATCTTCCTGTATTTTTTTCTTAACCAATCGCCAGAACAAATGTATGTTTCTGCAAACCATAAATATGTTGAAACTTTACATTTCTATACATTATTAGCAGTTGCAACTCTGTTTCTGTAATTGTTGTCACAACGACGTGTCCATACTCTTGGTTCAGGCGCAAAAACTACTTAATAATATCAGGTTTGTGCCTAAATGACCTGTTTTGGTCACCACAAAAGCAAACAAGCCAGGTTCCCGTCTGAGAGCAAATTAAGCATTATTCCCCCAAATTTAGTTTTGAAAATAATCTTGAGGTGTGTTTTCACTTGACTTCATAATTGAGACGTGCAACACTTACCACTCTCCCTACTTTATCAAACATCAGGACACTCACTGCCTCCTACACTGAGCTGCACTAGAATAAATACACACAGAAAAGATCATCTGTGTGACCTCAGAGAGGACAGTGAAGAAGATAATAACTGTTATTTTACAGACACTCTTTGTCGTGTTTAAAAGTGGAAATCTTCTTCAATAAGTACAGAACGCTGCTGCAAGACTGTTGACCAGGTCGAGCACCGTGACTCTTATTACTCCAATTTTGTACTCTTTACATTGGCTTCATGTTAATTGAGGATAAGTGTTTATAGGTTCCAGTTTTCACACATTGAGAGCCGTTCAGTCTCGTTAAAAACTTCTTGGTGAAGCGTGTTTTGGACCAAACGTTGTGATGCGCCTGTGGAGCTGCGTCCAGTCGTCATCGTGTGATTAAAAGTTTTGGTGCTCTGCAGAATATTTACCAATTCAAATGTATCATTACATTCGGGAATGTCTGGTTGAAGTAATTTTTAAGTTCTGCATGAATAGAACTGTTTTTCATCACATTGCACTTTGAAGAATCGGGAAACCCTCCAGACACGAAGTTATTGTGCAGTTTATTTTCACACAGCTTGAGAAGAAGAAAGGAAATAAATTCCTTTAATGCCTCCAAGTGATCGACCAGCCTGTACTCTGTGTTGTTACACATTTAAAAGAGCGTACTTACTCGACTAAGTGGCTCTTAAACCTTACACGTGGATAATTACTTTCCCACACTTGAAATAATGAGCGTGTGGAACGGAGAAGTGTTTCTTCTGGAGGTTATCTGTGGGGCTGCTTCTCTGATGATGGAGCACCTCTTGTGTCTCCTGTCATTTTCTCCGTTCTTCTGTTACACTTATTGATTTTCTCCAACTGCGCTCGCAGTACATCTTGTAGCAGGCGGGGGTGAAAAGTGTGTTGCTCTGTCGATGACCTGCCCTTGATGCAGCCCCGCTGTAAGGGACATACTCCAACACTACATGGTTTTATCTAGTAATAAAAACAACAGTGCATTGGTTGTATAAAGCGCTTTTCAGGGTGCAGAGAGACACTTTACAGCTTAAAAAGCAGAATAATAAAAACACAAAAAGAGACAAGTGTGTACTGGAAATGCAAATCTCACTATAGGTAGCAGTTGCACATTCGTACACCTACAGATAAATACTAAGAGAAGGAAACTGAGGTTGTTAAACCTAATCTGTGACGGAGCAGCTCTCTCTGACAGCACCACTAAAATCACATCCGCTGATGAGGATCCTGAAAAAACTGTATTTTACCTGACAGTGTTATGTAAGTTAGTAATAGTAATGAAGATGAGTAAGTCCATCACACAGGCTGGGAATCATAGTTTCTGTGTAGGCGGATTACACATCAGTCACACAACCTCCACCCAGTTATGTTAAACCTCTCGCCTCATGTTTTATGCATATTTTCAGCTGGTTATTTACATAAAGTGAATACTGAGCCGCCTCAACAGACAGAAGATTCTGTCCGGACGCACACATAATCCTCTGACAGTGGTGGAGAAAAAACTTTCAGCGTGAAGCAATAACACCTTCTGTGACACTGAAGATATATGTAATGAAACTGTCCTCCATTAAATCCTTTCTTCACTCTCCTCTTAATTAAAACAGAGCAGACGTCCTCCCTGTCAGGAGGAACATGTTCAGAGGCCAAATCTTTAAACTAGTAAGTGGATTCAGCTGTAAAATAAAATGCATTAGGGACTCTTTATGTATTTTCGTAAATTTAATACAAGAAGTTTTCAATAGGTCTCGATTTAATACTGATGCCTTCATATTACCTCCGTGAACAAATGAGACCATCATTTAGGAGGCTGGTTTAGTTTTAAAATGATGTTAATAATAATAATGATAATATATTTCCAGCACCAGTAAGATCCAGATCTTTCCACAGGAGGCAGCGGTGCTCATACCGTGCTCGTCCACAGGGGTCGCCAGAGTCATCAAAAAAATAAAATTCCTTCACGTCTGTAAAGGAGCACCATGCAGTGATGGAATGTAACTGAGTACTTTTACTCCACTACATTCATGCCAAGGATTTAGCTTCCAGCACAGAAGTTCCACAGAGCAAAAGAGTTTCATATACACTAGACTTTATCCTTTTTCATTACACGGCTCTTCTTAATGCTGTAGAATGCTCCATTCACTTGAATAGGCCTTCTCAATTATTTTCGTATAGTTGACCGTTGCTAAGCATATCTGACCGTTGTCAAGGAAAGTGGCCTTTTTGCCTCTGATTCACACATTTCGTATCACTCCACGCTCTAAAATCTTTGATCCGTTAGTAGTCCAGTCACTTTTCACCCCAGCGTCTTCGGTCACTAAGCAACGTCGGCTGATCTGTAGTCGACTTCATATCGGAAAAAAAAACGTACTCCTAGGCCACTAGTATGGATGAGTTTCTCATTAACTTTAATATTTTTGGAAAATATGGTGATTTCAACTCTTGGCAGAAAGCTGAGTTGTCGTCACCGGTCAAGAAAGAAAAAGAAAGGAAAGCAGCAAAGAGGGAGAAGAGAAACAGCACAAAGTTTTGGATGACAGAGACGTTGATAAAATAGAAGAGGAACGACACAGTCTGAACACCAGCACAGTATGGGCCATGTCAGTTTTAAAAGACTGGTTAGAGGACTTGAATTTCAGCAGACGATTGATCATCTGTGTTCTTAAGAATGTTCTGTTCAACGTCTTTGTCGTCTGTTTGGCGAACTATATTTCTCTGCTTAAAAACACTATGAATGGTAACAAATACATTGTAAAAAGACACATTTTGTTAAGTTTTTATTCATGTTGTCAAGTAGCCTTCAGGACGAATCGGTTCGTCTTATTACTTTAGTTAAATGTGCATGTTTTTCTGTGGAAGAGGACCACTGAAGTTGAAGTTTTGTTGCTACTGGAGGTTTTAATGATTAAAATTTGGTTCCAATTAACATTCAAAAAGCTACATGTTTCTAGTAACCTCTTTATATATTTGCCCTGTGTGTCCGAGTCGTGTCCGAGTGCTTGTTATCCTGAGGGAACACTGACTCATCAGGGACCTTCACTGTGCCTTTGTCTAACAAGGGTGACCATCGTTATCGGCCTGGTAGAGAGGAGACAAATGTGAGCCTCTCAGCTTTGTTAAGTTATTAACGCGCCGGTGGTCAAAACAAGGCTCGGTCACTTGGAACAGGGTGAGGTTAAACATGCTGTTAAAATGTTAAAACATTGAATGTAACAACATGTATTAATGATAAAGTTGGTGGTGATGGTGGAGCTGACCTGATGAGAACTGTGGCTGGAGAGACTTTCCAGCCGGGAGGCCATGAAGAAGAATGGAGCCTGTCCAGAAGTCATCAGCAGTGAATTACTGCAGAGTTCAGTCATATCTACTGCAAACACGCCACATCCTCACAGAACAGATGTGCACAAAATTGCATTTATTCTCATTTAATGTAGCCTGAAGTGTGAAAGGATCAATAAACTATAATAGGAAAGTTACAGATCTCATGAAACCCAATTTAACATGTCCATGGCCGGCGCCACATAAAGCCAGAGGTGTTAAAACAAAATCATTACCAGAGGCTGTTTAGTACGAAATGTCCTTTCAGACACAAATCGACCGAGAGTGTGATGGTAACACATTCGGTTGGGATGTTTGATTAACAATAAGCTTGAAGGACTGTCTGAGAACAATAAATGCTGCTACTTTTATTTTTTTATTTCTGTCTGATTTCAAGCAACAATTATCTCAAGTCAAATTGCTTCTGACCTCCGCTGCTGCTGCTCAGCGCGACAGGACGCAGCGTTCACTCTCTGCAAAGGAATCTTCTGATTGATATAAAACACAGTGGAGCTGAGCGGACATTTAATTAAATACCTTTTCTTTTTCTCTGAGTGTCTCTCTGTGGACACGTCCGAGGGGTGAAACACTAAAACAGAATCTAAAATGTGTCATCATGATTTCCTTCCTTCCTTCACCGTGTGCACGACGGCGTCTGTAAGCGAGCACATTCACAGATGTAGCATAAATATTCACACACTCGTATGCATGAGAGCAACACAAAATGTGACAGATAAGACTTAACTCCTCTTTAATATCGAAGAAAAACATCCTCTCCTTCAGATTTTTTATTGATAGCAGCTATTTTCAAATGAAATAGTCAAGATTTCCCTTCAGCTTCAGCTTCTTAGTGAAAACGGCACCAACATAAATGAGCCACATGAAAATTATCGGGTTTGATTTTATGTAAATTTGGATGGAGGTGGAGGAATAAATTAACCGTCTCTGTGTCTATCATGGCCTATATGTCATCCTGTGTCACAATCAGTTTAGTCTGTCATGCTCACTCCTGAAAAACATATTTATATATCTGGTAAAGGTGAGCATCCCTCCCTCATAAGACAATTCGATACACATCTAGATACACGGGCGACGATACGATTCAGGGACGATACATTTTAAATACGGAACGATTTGGTGCGATGCGATTCGATACGATGCAATCTGATACAGTTCTTAACATTTGTTTAATGTAGACATTAATTTTCCATCACAAATTAAAATAAGCAGTTATATTAAAGTGGCATTGCTTACCTCCTAGCTCGGAGAGATGTGGTGCACTGTGATCGTCACATACGAATCAGCTGCACATGATGTCCAGGCATCGGTTGTTATTGCCACTCAATCTGCATTTGACAGTTCTTGTTTAACTTCTTTCTTTGCTTTGTTGTACGACTCTGGCACGCATTTGTTGGTGAAATGCTGTCTGCTTGGTATCTTGTACGTATTTATCAACCACACTGTAAGTCGTAAGTCCTTCACAATAAAGCGGGCTATAGATGCCACGGACCTCACGAGTTGTGGCTAGAAAAAGTCTTTAATATCCATGTTGTTGTCTTGTGTGTTCTTCTTTGTGCTAGCTGTAAAGTTACTAACGTTAGCATCCTCAGACTCCTCGTCGCCCGTGTAGTTTTCTCCACGCCGTCTCACCAGGTGAGTTTTCAGATTTGTTGTGCTTCCGCTGTACTCATTAGCTGTTCTACAGACTTAACATATGGACAGACTTTTGTCCAAATGTCCCTCCTTGTTATAAAATCCGAATCTCTTCCAAACTTTAGATTTCGGATTAGCTGGTGCATTGTTAACAGCTTCGGAGTTGTCGGACATGTTGTTGTTGTTGTTCTTGTGGTTTTTCCCTTGGATACGTTAACGTTACGCTTGGGAGAATCTCACGTTGACCTTTAACCTTTTACGAGAGTTGAGAGATGCTCTGCATTAGCAGCAAAGCTTCAGTCAACCAATACGTAACTTTAGAATCAGGCCATCGACCCGTTAATGGTTAATTTAAATCAATACAGGGGTGTCAACCTCATGCAGCAGAAGTGTACAGATACGTCTATCCACATACTTACATAGTTCACTCGTCCGTCCCATTCTCGTGAGATATCTCAACAACGTCCTTTAATCTGGAACAAATGTACCAATGTACTTGGACTCAAGGACAAACTCTGATCCCAGTGACCCACTTTCATGTGTGCAGCACCTCAGAAGCTGCAGAAGGGAATCTGTTCTTGTATGCAACGAATGTCTACTTGGACTCGACGATAAACGGATTAGATTTGAGTGGTCAAAGGTCAAAGGTCAGGGTCGCTGTGACCTAACAAAACACTTTTTTGGCAATTCTAAAAAACAAGCACGATAAGTTTGACAACAGCATAGAATGATGATATTTTATATCCAAAAGATCAAAGGTTGACTTGGCAGCGAGATCATTATTTTGTGTTCTGCCTGTTATTCAGCACCACAGTTCACTGGTGCACTGAGTCACACCGCCTCAACGCAATTAGTCTAAAGTGTTTGTTTCTGTACATTTGGTCTTTGCCTCTTAGTTTCACTTGATGTAAGAGCATACAGTAATGTCTTAGACAGCAGTGAATGGAAAGACTCTCCTGTTACAACAACATGAACATTTCCCATGTGCACAAACAAAGACCACGAAGAAATAGTTTCCTGCATTGAAAACCTTTGGGATCGACTGCAACGCCAATGTCGAACCTGAGTCTGAAAGGTCAGCAAGTGCCCAGTGTTACTCACAAAGAGTGGGAGCAGATACCAGCAAGAAGCCTGTGAGGGAGGCGTGTTTATCACATCCCAGCTGACACTGGAGTGTGACGTGGACATTAGTATTTTTATAAACAAATCTGATAAGGATGCTTCAATACGCAGTCAAAATACAACAAACACACATGTTAGAAGCTGCAACCAGAAAATGTTTTTCATTTTTACTTGAGAAAAGACCGAACTGATCAATCATACAAACGGTAGCCTATGAATTTTCAGTCTATCAATCAACCGGTTTAACGCTCATATAACTGTGAAACTGCTGTTCATTCTGTGACCTCCAGGTTAGATATCCTGTCCTGCAGAAAGAAGGTAAATCATTCTGAGAATGAATGAGTAGAAATAGAGATGAATGATGTTCTAGTTGAAATGTCATCAATATTCTGGGATAATACGTCTTCAGATCGGCGATCAGATCAATGTTCTTTCATGTTAAAGGGAAGCTTGTATTGACATTTTTGTTAATTCCACAGTCCACCGGGTTCAGCATGTAATTACCAGGAGTTTATGCAACATAGCAGAGGCGATGGTGGTGCTGCGTCTGTTCATTCATTTACCAAAAAAAAAAGGGGCAAGACCGTGGACAGACTTCTAAATTTGACCTGATAAAAGAAACTGTGGATTAATTCCCCGACCCATCAAAACCCTTGTGATTTGGTTTTATTCCCCCGTGTTGGGCTGGAAGGAAGGGAGAGACTAATCGCATTTGTAGTCAGAATAGGATATCAAAGCAGCAGGCATTGAACTATTTTGTTTGAAGAGGGAGAGCAATTAGAGTTAATTGGTAGTGTGAGGGCAGCCTGTGGTTGGCAGATTGTTGAAAGGAGCGTCAGCTGGTAATAAACAAGTCATTAGGTATCAGATCGTGGGTAGCCAAGAGGACAGGCGACAGCGAGATAAAGAATGGGCTTCAGAAAATGACAATGTTTTTGTATTTGTTACTTATGCATCATTTGAGCTCTTAAAATGAAACTGTGTGTTGTCCAGCTCGGTTTTTAAACACGCTGAAGACGGCTGCCAACTCTTCAACTGCACGTTTGACCTGTTCTCTGAGCCGCCTGGTAAAAAGGCGAGACAGACTAACAATAACAATGACAGACATTAATAAAATCATCACTGAGAGACTTCAGTGTTGCAGTCCAATAAGTCCAAAATGCCACATATATAAAGCTGCAATAAAAACATTCTGACCTTCCAGACGGTGAAATTCATTCACAGCAAATGTGTTATCAGAAATAAACATCCCACTGGAGTTTGTCTGTCTGGCTCATCTGACTATTATGAGTCCAGATGGTGAAATAAACTCCTTCACACAGAGATCAACTTTGCATACTGAGAAAATAAATGATCGCCAGTCGAGGCCGTGTCGGGCTGAGACGCACTCATGGGGAATAAATAACACAAGGAGAACGCAGTATGTTACAGCTTCTGCACTTCTGTGTTCAACAGGACAACTCTCTGCAATTAATCATAACAGAGGAAGGGCGTAAAAATAAAGAAATTCTGAATATAAAAGTGCACTCTCATTTAAAAAGTCATCATTCAGTGTGCTGTGGGTTTAATTTTGGAGACACAAATGGATAAGAGTGAGTTATTGGAGGGTAACCTGTCCAAGTGTGCTGCCAAACCAGAGATCCACATTATTCCCCGTGTGTCTCTGAGTTAGATTACCACTTCTCCTCCCTCTGCGCTGACCTCAGATGTCTCATTGTCTCAGAGCCTCCAACAAAAAGTTCGCTCTCCACACACCCACTCTACTCCATCAGCTCCGGCCTAATCTACACACCACAGTTGAGAGGAGGAAAATGTGTCAGCAGCCTCCGTCGCGTACCTGCCACTGCCACTGACAACTGTGTGTGTGTGTGTGTGTGTGTGTGTGTGTGTGTGTGTGTGTGTGCCCCAGTGCTTGTGAATCCGTCCTGTCACATGACAATCTGGTAATTTTGCCGAATAAAGTTGTCGCGTGTTTTGCCAGTGGAATGCATCTGTACATGTGTGACGTCTGTGTGTGTGTGTGTGTGTGTGTGTGTGTGTGTGTGTGTGATGGCAGAGAGACTGTGTAACAGTGTGTGTGTTCAGTGTCTGTGTGTTCAGTTTGTGTGTTGCTTATGTTAATATGCAAATAAAATGGAGATTGGCATAATGGTTTATTCCTGAGATATTCATGAATGTACGGCAGACTATTCTTTCTTCAAAGGACGGGTTTGGTTTAATTTCCTCTGTACGTATCTGTGTGTGTGTGTGTGTGTGTGTGTGTGTTTGTGTGTGTGTTTGTCTGTGCCTATTCATAAACTAGCTGACTGGCGTATTCCTGCAGACTCGCTGTGTTCCCATTTGCGGTGGCATTTAAAACTGAATTAATTATGATACCCTGCACCGACTTCTAAAACTTAAATCGTCATCGTGACTTCAGGACAATTACCAGCCGTGTCTGTGGTGACTAAGACGGGTTCTACCGAGCCAAAACGTGATCTTTTTCCAAACCAGATCACACGCACAGACGTGACACAACATAAAACAGCAAATTGGACCTCAAGAAATGACAAGGACATTTTTCATCGTGAACATCTGCTGCTCCCCTCAGTTTCTGCAACATTCTGGTTCACTCTCACGCTCTCATGGTACGAGGGGAAAACAACGCTTCCCTGCTTGGCACACTTAAATTGATAGTGGAGTTCTTCTGATGTGAGGCTGTATGAGGTCTTGCTGTCGGTACCATTTAGCAGTGCGACGCTCTGCTTCCCTGTCAGCGCTGTGTGCTGCTGCTCCACACAGGAGGGAGAGCTGATTGTCATCTACTGCAGGTAACACACTGATGAGGGATAACGACTTCATACAACCCCACATCAAAACACCCAAACTATTACTTTAGAGCAAAATATAATCGATAGAATGGAATTGAGCGGGAGGCGTACGTGTGTTTGTGACCTGACTAAAAAAGCTCTTAAAACCGTCTGTACACTTATATATTTACAGAGATAGAGCAACATTTTCTCCTCAGAACAAGGAGGAGACCAAAAACCGAGTAAAAGACAGTGAACACTGGACTTACACCCAACACATGGACACAAACACAACAGCAACTTCACTATATTAACTTAAAAGATGGTGACAATGTTGTGTTTACGACGAGCTTCCCAATACAAGTGAACCGAAATATTAGGTTATTAAATATCAGCAGGTTTAGTGTGTTGCATCAGTGCTGATTGCCTCAAGCAAACTGTCCCAACATGTTGTACGTATCTCGTATCTCCAGCCGTCCCAGCCAGACAAACTTTTTTAAGCTCTTTGGAATACTACTCAGTCATTTCGTTCTTCTGTTGTGTACCCTGCTCATCTCCTTGTGACTGATTTTTGTTTAATCCCTCAGTAGTGTTGTGATTCCTCTCCTTGGAGAGGCTTCAGTCTCTCTAGAAGGAGAGCAGAAGAAAGAAGAGAGTTTTAAAGTGATGATTTCTTTTCATTTTATCCTCTGATTTAAATAAACATCTGCTTTGCCAGCTTCTATGGCCAAAAGCAAAAACACAACAGGGATTCAACATTCAGTTTGCCCAGTTAATGAACGTTTTTATGTTGGTCGCTCTGAGCAAACAGTGTCTGAGAAGAAGGAGAAGGAGATATCTTTTCTTGCAGATTTAACAGCACTTATTAGAATGACCATAACAGGCTGGGTATTTAGTGTACAGTAAGTATATAAGCCCGTTGTAAGGAGTCAGAGAGAGACACAGAGTAATGTTTTGCATCTTTTGTCTGATCGTCCACATGGATCCTGTAAACGCACTTTTTTTAAACCTGGTCTCAGGTCGGAAACATTCGAAAACGCCGCTCTTGCGTTCTCGTGTGGACAGCGAATCTGCATACTTTGCGTATCGAAGACGCCATCGCCCCACCCCTCCACCTCTAGCCTTCGACCTCTTAACCACGCGACGTCTCATAACAACAACATCAACAATGGCGGACTACATGCTTGTGCTCATGCTGCAGAAGATATTGAGCCTATCAGGGTTACTAGGGCGAAATATGCTGCTGCTCTGCCACGACGCTGAGTGAAAAAAGGATTATGGACAACCGACTTGCCGTTTGCAAGCTTTATGCACATGCTCCGTCACATCTTCTCCGCTTTTGGTGAATTTCAAGCGCCACCTATAGGCTGGAATATGAACTACAGCGTGTTGAGTCGTTTACTATGGATCCGTTTGGATGCAAATATTCTTGAAACGATGCTGAGGAAGACGAGGGGAAACAAGATCATTTTGGTACGTGTGGACATGACCTGAGTAGTGAGGCTAAAAAACTGCAGCAGTGACCGTTTACACACACACACACACACAAACACACACATAACCGTCTACAGAGACACACAGACACAAAGCGTGGAGCGGCCACACCAGCCTGCTGCCTGGTGATTCACACCTCATGCAGCCCTCCATCCGCCTGTTTTCCATTTACCTCATAAAGCCGACGCATGTTCCCTTCAACCATTCTTCCTCCTCTTCACACCTCCTGTCTTGCCACTTTCTATTAGCATTTCCTGGTCAGGGGGCCGTATGAAAGTGAGGCACACACCTGCCACAGACAAAGTCCAGAGCCTGTCGCCTCTCTGCAGCTCAGTTCAGCTGGGCTCTGGCAGGACGGAGAGCTGGACTGAACTGTCATTGGCCACACCTGTGGTCATGACTGATCTGATAGGTAGCTGCTCAAATTCATCAGCATAATAAGGAGAAAAATGCTGATCAGCTGATATGGGGACAGTTTACCATTTCCAACCATTACTACTCCATTACTACAACGATGTTCAGACTCAGAGTCAGAATAAAGCAGGTCTGGATTGGAAGAACTCGAGGACACCAGCGGGTTCATCCATTTCCTGATTGACTCAGGACTCCGGATACTACGGTGGCCCTGAAGTGCAAAACACAACGGCAAATCAGACACCACAAACGCAAATCAGAAAACACGAACGCAAATCAGAAAACACGAACGCAAATCAGAAAACACGAACGCAAATCAAAAAATAGAACACAAATCAAAAAACACGAAAGGAAATCAGAAAACACGAAAGGAAATCAGAAAACACGAACGCAAATCAGAAAACAAGAACGCAAATCAGAAAACACGAACACAAATCAAAAAACACGAAAGGAAATCAGAAAACACGAACGCAAATCAGAAAACGCGAACACAAATCAGAAAACACGAAAGGAAATCAGAAAACGCGAACACAAATCAGAAAACACGAACACAAATCAGAAAACACGAAAGGAAATCAGAAAACGCGAACACAAATCAAAAAACACGAACACAAATCAAAAAACACGAAAGGAAATCAGAAAACACGAACGCAAATCAGAAAACACGAACGCAAATCAGAAAACATGGTTTGCGTTCTGAACCTGTTTGTGTTTTCTGATTTGCCGTTGTGTTTTGCACTTCAGGGCCACCGTAGGATTCCACCCACTATGATGTTGAGACGTTGCTAAGTTTTCATTTTTCCCTCGAGACATCCAGTCAAATGAATCATTAGTTTGACATCCAATCGTCTCTCTGAAAATCTGAAGCCTCAAAATGTTGACATGTTATAAATAAATTACCATAAATGAACACAGCTTCGCCGAGACTGTGAGTGGTGGAGGTGGAATGGAAAACTGAACAGAACCATGTTTTCAAGGGTGTAATATAATATATATCATATATATAATAATATACAAGCTATGCTTCTTCTCACTCCTTTTCGAATATGTTATTTGTTTTACTTTTTATCATTATTATTTTGCTTCCTCAAAATCTTCATTTCCATATTATGTTGTGTAAATAATTTGTTAAATAGCAATCAGGAAGCCGTGTTCCATTTTGCATATTCGGAATAAATAAAAAAAATAAATAAATAAACAAAAAAAAAAAAGGGTGTAATATCAACTTCAGCACCTTAACATTAACTCCGTATGATACAGTAGAATGTTTAACACTCTGACCTTGAATGTGAAGCAATTAGTGTTCTTGAATTGAAGCAACGTGACGCCATGAAAATCTATATTCATTTTCACCACCTGTTGTTCATTAATGTTCCGTCCTGGATACGCCACTGATGCTCACTGGGACATCTTTCTTTTTGGATTGTTGAATAACGGACTGGCTGACTAATTGACTGCCCAGTTTCCCAGCTGGTTATGTCCACACGTTTCTGTCTGGCTGAATAAATGCCTTCCACGCGAATGTCTCCCCTCTTTCATCCTCTCCCTCCATCGCTCCTCTCTGCCCTCCCCGGCACGAGAAAAACCAAACAGCAGCTGCACCAGAGGTAGGAGTGTCAGAAAGTGCCACAACTGTGTTCCTCTCTGTTTTTAGGCAAGTTCCTAGAATAGAACAGCGTTCACAGCATGTAGAGTGGAAGCTAAACCCCAGAGGCTCGCCGGTTCACTGACATCCTCTATTCAGGAGCAGTGGTACTTAAGCTAGCTGCCACACACACACTCTCGCACACACTCACGACACACTGGGTATCCAAACAAAAAGGAATGAAAGTGTGCAGGCCTGCGTCCATAACTGAGCACAGAGACACATGCATTCACAGACATGGCATAAATATTCACACACACGCTCACACACACTTGTATGCATAAGAGCAACAGATCGTGCCAGATGAGATTTCGCACTTCTTTAATATTGAATAAAAAAAAATCCTCTTCTCAGGATTATTTATTGATGGCAGCTATTTTAAACTGAAATACTCGAGATTTCCCTTCAGCTGTGGCGACGCTCTCCGCTCTGTAATTGCTTGTGTAGGCGACAGCTAGACACACTGTACATCTTCCACGGTTTCCAATAGAGATGACATATATACGCTGTTGTGTTTTGGTGTCCACACTTTCTCATGTTTACATCTGTCCATCCATGACTGCTTATTCCTCTTTAGGACAGCTGGGGGACGATGTAGACTGTGCAAACATCACAGTATGTGACACATAAAGGAAAAGTTCACCAATAAATGAATATTATGTCATTTCTGCTCCTTCCCACACCAATAGACAGTAGATTTGGACAAAAATAAATCCATACAGGTCTTCTGCAGTAATAAAACTCTGTGGAGTTATCATTGACACATTAAACACACGGTCACACTCAGTGCGTTTACATGCACAGTTTAGTCAGATTACAGCCATAGTTCGACTCTGCTGCTCAATCAGACAACTGCAATTATCCGAGTACACATGCCGGTGAGAAAATCGAATTACTGCTGAAAGCATGTCATACCCCGGTACGCTAGGTGGCGCTGTGCCCATTTCAACTAGTATTAACGGGGCCACCTCCGGCTGACCGCTTTACGTCACCAGCTGCCTCGGCATTCAAGAAAGACGGCGTATGAAGAGCGAGACGAAGCTACATCTTTGTACACTTCGTATAAGGTGTACATGATAATTACACAAACTAGATGCACAATGGCGCTCTCTCCTGCGGTGATTTCGGAGGAAAGACGCCGCCGCTGTCGTCCGTCTACTTCCGGCTCACGGCCCCGGGGAAAAATCTCGCGCCTGCGCAGAACGCAAAATCCGATACGTAAAATCTCGAAACGTATACATGCAGGAGTTAATGCGACTTTCAATCGAATAATCTACGTGGTGTAATTCGATGAGAAATCCGATCCGGTCCGATTTTAGTCAGACTAAGATGTATACATGCATCTTAAAGATCCGATCATAGTCGGACTAACGCAGTAATTCGGTTTTCTTGAGTGTCATGTAATCGCACTGACTGATGCACCCACATCAGATGAGGCTACAGCAAAGATAAATCGAGTCCCCACCTCCTTCACTTGATTAGAAGAGTGCTGTTTGCTTACTTGCTTTGTTAAAGGTCCAATTTGTAAAAAAGTTTATTTTTTAGGGTTACTTCCAGTCTCATTCTGACGCCTGTCAGGTCAGCTGCCAGTGCAAAGCATCCGTTTTTGAATGAGACTCAAATAACAACTTTCCTACAAATTGGACCTTTAAATAACCAAATCTGAAAATGTTTTCAAATATCCCAACTTTCCATCAGCAGAGAGCGACTGAATATTTCATTTAAAGTGTTTTTTTGACTCATCCTTTAAAAAAAAAGTAAAGCAGTGTGAAATACAGACTTACAGTTGAGCATCGGTCTGAGAACAGCTCAGATTTCCGTGTACTTGTTTTGCAGGAGGTGACGGTTGTCAACGCGTCGGCAACTTCTGGCAGTCGATAATTCTGGGAGCCTACGCGCATTAACGGAATGTAGATGTGCAGTTGCAGAGTTTGCATTATTCATGCAGTTTATCTGTGCTGTGATGTCGTTTGTAGGTGGAGGTGCAGGAGTTTGATGCCATGACTGCATCCCAGCTGCTGATCTGTATTGACGATTCGCTGTGGTGTGGTTCCTCCTCCCTTCGCTGTCGGAGAGATACCGCCGTAAGCCATGAAATCATTGAATGGGAGAAATGTTGCTGGCCCACATAAATAAAACCTCGTGGACGGCAAAGATTAAAGCACAGAAAACAAGGAGGGGCTTTCTATTTTAAAGATGACAAATGGATAAACTCTAAAACTGTAAGAATGGCCTATATCTTCAGAAACCCTCCTGGTGCTCTTCAGATGTTAACAGCTCTTGTCATGTTACATTGCCCTTCGAAAGGTCACACACTGCAAATTGCCCTTGCAATGGTACGAAAATGGCCAAACGGGCTTTGCTCGACTGACAAAGCAGGCAGCCACCACCCTCGGGTCATCTTGCCTTTAATGTGACGCAGCAGTGGTGAGTTCTGCTGACTCTTTGGGATGCGCGATGTGTAGGATGCTGACTGACAGCCAGATCCTCCTGCTGCGTTTTCTACTCGGAGGCTCCAGTGTGGGAGGTCTTCCCTCCGTCCTGTGAGTCATATACATCCCTCCACGCGAAGGCATCTGACCCTGTGAGAGGAAATGTGGCTAATGAAATCCCTCAGGTTATTGTGCACCCACAATTGGATGTAAAAACCAACAGACACAAAGAGCAGGAAGTGTTCTGGCTCTGTTGTCTCTGTCTCTCTCTCTGTATCTCAGATATATTCCTGTCTCTGTTATGTGCTGAAAGTCCAAAACAAATGCACTTTAAATCTCCATTTATCAACATTTGTTTAATATTGACTTTATCACGTGTAATCTGATTTTATAGCTGTTCTTAGCCTGCAGAGCTTTTGCCTCTTTTACTTCATTGCAGTGGTTGCTCACACTCTTTTTCAATGTACAGTAGTGCTGCAGGAAACCGTAGAGAAGAAGTGATTTCCTAACGACATTTGACTTCATTAACAACATAATTAACCTAATTCAGGCGTGCAGCTTTGACTGTCTAGCGCTGAGGGAGCACAGGGTTGCTGTGTGTAAGTGTGACACCACCAGACGTTTAAAACAAACCAACAAAACAGATGTTTCCAGCCACAACAGGATGTTTTCCTGAAGCCTAACCAACTTGTTTTATGCCTAAACCTAACAACACAAGCACAGCTTTGTCACAAGATAAATTAAAGACTAAACCTAAAAAAATGCAATTTTTTTGAGTGAGTTAGTTACAGCAGCAGAGAGATTTTCAGCAAAAACGTCCTCATGAACAAATCTTAAGCCTTTACCTGGCAACAAACGGCAGGTTGACACACTTAACAACCAGCTCGTTAAGAAAGTCGAGCGTTGAACATTAGTAACTGAAACCCTAAATATAGTGAATATTGGACTTATTCTTATCACATGGGTAGAAACTCGGATGTACCAAACTCTGTATGCTGGACATGAAAATAGAATTTTTTGCAAACATGTATTGCGACACCAACTTAAAGGGATATTCCGGTGTAAGTTTAATCCATGGTCTAAATCACCGTGAAACTGTGTTAGACTCCCTCTCGAGAGATCAAGGTAGCAGACCGCTAATTTACGGAGTTTTATCAACCTCAGAAACGACCGCACGACAATAATACACTGCAGTAAATGGATCCAAATATAAACCGCCACCAAAAAGCCACAAATAATGCTCAGAACAGCACCAAACTTCAGCAACAGTACAAATAGGGTCTCAGCACATAGTCCGGGGCATCTAACCTCCGCTAGCTTAGCTGGATTTCTGTTGGGAAGCTAAAAACAGATTTCACCTCTCCTCCATCAGCTTCCGGGTCGGGGAAGTCCCGACGCGACGATTACCGAGTGCGGTTAGAAATGCTCAATTCCGTTCTTTTCCCTGTCCGCTCTCGATAATAACTGTTATAAACTGGCAGGTAAGACACATATGAACTTTGATTGCTTTTCCATGGAGTCATAATCATACATTTTTATCCATGAGCCGTGGAACTCTACTGCACTCGGTAATCGACTCGTCGGGACTTCCCGTCAACAGGAAGCTGCTGCAGAAGAGTGGTAAATTTAGTCAGCTTTTCAGTAGAAATCCAGCTAAGCTAGCGGAGGTTAGATGCCCCGGACTATGTGCTGAGACCCTATTTGTACTGTTGCTGAAGTTTGGTGCTGTTCTGAGCATTATTTGTGGCTTTTTGGTGGCGGTTTATATTTGGATCCATTTACTGCAGTGTATTGTTGTCGTGCGGTCGTTTCTGAGGTTGATAAAACTCCGTAAATTAGCGGTCTGCTAACTTGATCTCTCGAGAGGGAGTCTAACACAGTTTCACGGTGATTTTGACCATGGATTCAACTTACACCGGAATATCCCTTTAATAAGGCAATACTTTTATATTGAATGCTTTTTCGCTTTTTTTTTTTGCATCTTTCAGTGCTTTTCAGTAGTTTCATTATTAACTTCTCATTCCAGCAACAAAAAGACTGAAAAAGATTAAAATGGGTTCATAAAATTGAGATCAAAAACTGAAAGGACAGAGTTTCCTTGATGGTTGTTGGAGCTCTTTAGCTGAACCACAAGCTGTTATCCCTTCAAAATAAAAACACGCCACACCACCCTTTAGACTGCACAGCACAATCTTGATTATCGCAGCAACGACGGCCAGCTTTGAGTCATTTATCTAGACGAGCGATGACCCCTGAGGAGACGCCATCCATCAAACCCTTCTGCTCTCTCAGTATTTCAAAACATTCACTATTTACCCGTCTAACCCACTGACACTGCCACATCCTATAGCAGTTTCTCATTACATGCACTATTTTACCTTTTATCACAGCATCAGTTCTTTCTGGCTCCTTGTGCTCATCACTTCTGCCTTCATCCTTGTCTTTTTTTTTTTATCTGTCTTACGCCGTCACTTCACACTGAGCGACGCAGATCCTCATTCATTAAAGCAGAAAAGACCCAGGAAAAGACTGAATGTGTGAAGAAAATCACAGCAGGATTTCTGTTAATGGAGTCTTCAACAAATATATATACACTGTGACATGGGGATAGTATAAGAGTGTGCAGTATACAGACAAGATTATTGGTTTTGTTGAGACAGAGGAGTCATTATCATTCAGCCTGTTTGTGTTCAGTCCTCCACAGAACACTTAGCAGGAACTAAATCATCCCCCGAGAGACATTTCCAATTCGTGTGTCTGTCTTTTTTCCACATAACACCACGACCAGGTTTGACACTGATAAAATCCCCTGCTGCTTTGCAAATGCAGCCAAAGAAACACAGGCATGCAGGACACGTCTCAGAAACAGGCATGCAGCATGTATCGAACACACCCGCTGGCACACACACACACACAAGCGCTCTCCAAGCTCTCTGTGAAAACTTGGCAGGAGTGGCACCTTGGACAGAAGGTCAGGATTCACAGCTGCAGTCTGTTGGGCTTATGGTGACATCGGACAATAAACAAGTGTGTGCTGCCTGCAGCTCACGAGTCACGCTGCATCAGGAAAATAAACAGGAAGTAAACAATTAAACACTCGAGGTGTTTGTGTTACATCCAGAGCAGCAGACAGAAGAGCCGGTTCTGAAGCTAGGTATTTTGTTACACAAATAATCATGCAGTAATCATATTTGTTTGGTAATTTGTTACCTACATTAGCTGCTGGTTTACTTTAAGTAGTCTGATTTAAAGTAATTCCCTGACATGAGCAACATATGGATCCTGTGCATCACGTGAGCTCTGTCCACACAGTCATCCTTGTTACAGGCCATGACAGCGAACGTGATTGGTCAGCACAGCGGTCGTTCTCTTTCCAGACGCTCATTTGAAGTGACTGGGATGTGTCTGTTTGTTTATAATACACCCCTAAGCCCAGTTATACACTATATAAATTAGCTTAGCCTATAGCCTTAACTGGCTTTCACTCGTGCTGTCATGTAATTTAATTTCACAGCAAGCTTTTGCAAAGACGGTCGGATTTATGGGCTTATGGACACATCAGAGTGACATCAGCTGGCTTTAAAAAAACCTACAGCCTGTTTGGCCATAATGTTAGAAATATGTACATATTTAAGTATAGAGTTTGTCTTGGTATGGTGTTTTAAAAGTCCTCTTTTGCATTTTCCTACACGGATATGCTTCTCTCCAGAAAACATGTTCTGATCTTTTACTCTGTTGTAAAAGGTCCAGAGAGCAGAACTCCATCCTGCGTAATATTTTAGGACAGTGTCATAAACGTAAGAGGATAACTCTTAATTAAATCTGAAGAACAAGTACAATGAAGTTCATAAAAATTGAATCACTGTGAGTCTTGAGCGGAGCAGGTTTGGTTCTGGCTCTAAAACCGTTCTGCTGTGAAAAGATATGAGTGAGGATTTTATGATAGCATATTTTAAGAGGCCACACACTCATATGGTTTAATCCTCTCTCACATACACAGATATCCTCTACTTAGGTCTGTAAAATGTAATTATATGTACAAATGAAAGAGAGAGGGTTTTTTTTTTCTTTCACTTATCAACTATCATGGAAATCAATCTCATCACCTGTGCACCCGCTTTGACCCCGTCTCCTGAGAACCTGTGCAGATCTGTGTGAATAATTGAGTTTATCTTAACAGTTTAGAGTTACAGTGACGGGGCAGAGTAATAGATATTAATGCTAATGTGCCCATCATGTAGTCATCAGGGCAGGTGAACTGACAGCCACAGAAGAACCATTAAACACGTTAAACCAGGGACAGCAACACTTCAAACACACCAAATAATTCAAAACAAGGACGAGAGGACATGAAGCAGGAAACAAAGCACTCTGAGCAAGTTATTTAAATAAGTGTGAAAACTTTAAGGGCCATTAAGTTCGTAGTTATGTTGGGAAATTGCTGAGAGATAATGACAGTAAAAGCAGTTAAATCAAAATAATAAACTGCAGTGGAAAATGTAATAAAACATGAGAACACACAACTTAGTAATGTGAAATACTCAATAACAAAACCTGTTTATTCTGCCTAAACACTTGTGAGTTAGTTTACAACTACAACTTGTCATTAAGTCGTTTTGTTGTTGTTTATTTTGTAATTAAAGGTTGAATATATAATATGCTTATTAAAAGCTATATTTTTTCAAAAATAATACATCCAGAGGGCGTTCAGAGGGGCGCAGATTAAAAGTAATGCGTTTCCTTGAAAAATTATATTTAGTCTGAAATAAATAATTTAAGAAATTTTGACGGGTTCGACAATGACTTCCTGTTTACATCGTACCAGCCAAATAGCGGCCGGCATTGCGGGTTGCCAATTTCGCAACCTCGGCACAGCTCGGCACAGCTCGGCTGACACTGGGTAAAACGGCGGAGTCTGCAAGCTCTTCAGAGCCCCAGCGAACGGTGCGTTATCTGTCCCAGCAGCTGAGTGACCGGAGAAGAGCAAAAACCACAGTAAATATCGGTGAAGCATACGCTCGATGCGGAAATGGTGAACTTTCTCCTGGATCGGTAAGCTAACTCGCTTGCTAACTTAGCTAACGTTACCTGTCGGTCAAACTCCTCTGCTACTTATTTTCATTATATCACGTTGATTCTAGATATGAGAATACTGATCGTGACCCATCGACCTCCACACCCAGTAAACGGAGGAAACGGAGGCGGCTCAATCCTCCTGCCCTGTCCAAACCTGGCAACCCGACCGCTGGAATTACCTTTTTGTTGTCGCGACTACGATCTTGAGACACTAGATGGCGGCATTCAGCTCATATTCCATATTCCACCTTTAATGGCAATGTAGATTACCGTATAACTACGTACTTAGTTGTCCTTCTTCAAGTGAACGATCTGAGTCATAGTCTCTGATTATCGTCAGCAGGCTGTTCCGTGTGTGAGCTGCTGACTATCCAAAGGCAGTTCTCCTTTCCTCATAGGTATTATACAATCTCCCTTTGCCTCAGACCGAGTGTGTCCACCATCAGTTGTTTTCTGCTTCATAAAAGCGCTAAGAGGGGAGGAGTGACTCAATGCAGGATCTCAGAGATAAGACAAAGCATCTGTCAGTTTTATAAGATTTTCCCAGCTCAGTAAATCATGAAGTCTCAGGCAGTAACGATGATAAAGAGTGTTTGGTTTTCCTGTCAAGCACCTAAAAGCTCCTGGTGGTATCCAGACTGTTACAGGTTCAATATTAACTTCCTTTTAAAATGTTTGATTTGAGTCAATTGCGACACCAAAATCTGTATAATCGTTTCCATTGAGGAGAGAGAGAGAAACCCAATCACATGAAATCATACATGTGACTCTATAAATAGCGTTTAACCCACAGCTATCTTCTCACACATCATATGGCTTCAACAGCTTGCAAATCACGTGGCCTCAAAACAGACCTAATGGCACGAGCGTGTAATCGACGACTAAAAGGTCGTATCAGCAGGAATGTAAAGAGCTCGAGACTCTTTAAAATAAAGATGACTCCAGTCAAAGTAAAAGCCTCGGATGAAATGTAAAAAAGTTAGAATCTCCTCTCTGTAGACGTTAACAAACAGGAGTGTGGAGTTTAAGATGATGATGATGTCGCTTGATAGAACTGTTAAATTAAAGAATGAGTTCTGTACGCACAAGAGGGAGAACATCACATGTGCAGCCAGTGCATACCACTGAATATCAATTATTAGTGCATCTGCACCACAATATATGCTGGAAATGTGCGTTTCTGCAACACACTGCTGTTGAAACTTGAAACAGCGTCGCCACAAACATGGCAATGTTGAACCGCAGTCGCCAGCTGCTGTCGCTGGCCTGCCGTCTGTAACTATCTTAAAGTCACAAAGATAAAAGCACAGAAAGTAAAAGTGTTGCACTCAAATTCAGTTGCTCCTTCAGAGTGTGAATCCAATCTGCCTGTGTGCAGTGCAGTCGGCTGATAGTGCCTCCACCTCCAGGAGAGACTGACATTTCTGCTATTCCCCCAGAACTTTAGCGATGCTGCAGAGCCATGGTTAGCTGAGCACTATCATAATCCACAGTCTGTGCGCATATTGCATTCTTTTTTTTTTTTTTTTACAGATATGTGAACTTTTAAAGCTCTTTTAATTTGTCCATAATAAACCAGGCCACAGGGACGTTACAGCATGTTGACAATGTGGGAAGAAGAACCTGTAGACTGATTCAGTGGACAGTGGGAGGTAGTTTTCTATAGTCAGAATCATTCAGTCTGACTGTGAGAACCTTTACATGTGACCAAGACAGGCAAAAAGCTAAGATGGGTCAATTTGGAAGACATCCCAATGTTTAAAAAAAATGTTTTGATCCTGCCAGGACAGAATTAAATGTTGAACCAAACCACTGATTCAATATTCTTCATATCACACTCAGATTGCATCCTTATGACCTGACTGTCATCAGGGGATGGTGCCGGAGCCTAGCCAGTGACCACTGTTCCAGACTGAGTTTCAACATTTCTAAGAGTGAAACTACTGGATCTTTTTGACGATGAGCCGTCTCAACACCTGTAGCTGCGACACCACAGGACACCACTCAGGATCTTTTCTATCCGGGGTTTGTTATGACCAGAACAGATATAAAACATGATCTTTTCCTGAACCTAACCAAGTGTTTTTGTGCCTAACCCTAACCAGACCTTACATAATGCATTGTCACAAGATAAAATTGAAAACTGAACGTGAAGAAATCTTTTGAGAAGTTTGTAGTTTGCAGAAACGGACAATGGAGAGATTTATTCTGGCGACTGGGTTGCGTTACTTCACACCTCTGCACAAACTGCTACATTGGAATCAGGCTGTAAGTGTTGATTTATGGTGAATTCTCTATTATTTCCAATGTGTAAACAGGCTTTAAACATCATTATCTGGCAGCAGCAGTTTTTTATTGACTTGCTGGATTATAATTCGTGTGTCTATCGCACCCCTTGAAACACGTTTGCCAGAAGCAAATGAGCTTGTGTTAGCGCTGGGCCTGTGTCCGCGAGCGAGGCGAGGCAAGAGAAGATGAGGTGGCTGTGTGTGTGTGTGTGTGTGTGTGTGTGTGTGTGTGTGTGTGTGTGTGTGTGTGTGTGCAGTGAGAGAGGGGGCACTGCAGCGGCATGTGCAGCCGGCTCTTTCTCTGCACTCCAACATCAGTCTCTGTCCCTGTGACATTAATTTGTGATGTAGAAAAGGTGCTGCTGTGGTGCTGCATGTGTGTGTGTCTGTGTGTGTGTGTGTGTGTGTGTGGCAGCACATATGGCAAACTCAATCTGTGACAACTCAACTCCTCCGTCTTCTCCTATGAAGTAGTGAAGGTTAAATGGTTGGAGGATGTCAGAGTCACAAAGGTAGAGGCACTCAAACTCCGTCGCTCTGTCACACACACCCACACACCCTTAGGGATACTTAAGGATGCATTCCCTCAACCGCACACACACACACAAACACACACACACACACACTCCCTCAGACACTCATGTGGAGGCATTCGGCTGTGTAAACAGGTGTCGGAACAACATGGGAGAGTATGAATCTGCCGTTGCGTGCTCTTCTCCCGATGAAGCATCATTTGCATTTTTAAAGACTCAAGTCACCAAAATAACCCGAGCTTGGCAGACTGTGGGCAGCTCAGAGATTAAGAGCCAGCTCTGTTTTTTTTTTTTTTTTTAGACCATTGACAAGCAAAATGTAATTCAGTCTTGTTTTGGTCTATTTTAAGTGCAGCAGCCGGATTAAAGCAGCCTGTTTCTGGATGGCCTCTAGTGGCTCTGGTTTCGTTGGTGCACGCTGAGGCTGCTCCTGACTATCTTTGTTGCTATAGTGACGCCTTCTGGTTACCAGAGGGAACTTCATCCTCTGTAGAGTTCCACCTCGGCGTCCCCGGCTCTGATCGTTCACACCATCAACAGATGAGATTGTGTTTTTGTAGTTGTGGTGAAACATTGCTGTCGAACACGTTACTGAAATCACTCAGTTCATTGATCCAAACTGATATTAAGGAGTTTAAAGGGGCACAAAGTGAAACTGTTTTTTATTTTTGTTCAGTTTGTTGAGGCAGAAACATTCAGGCAATGAAGATCTTTCTCTTCTGATTAATATGTCTTCCCCTGATCTACATACTACAACAAAGGTATTTTCTGGTATACCTGCCCACGTTATCCAATCAGGACTGTCCCACCGATCCAGTCCACATCTCAGGTGTCCTCTTCTGGAGGAGAACTTCCTGTGTATTTGTTCTTTTCGCTGTGAATGTTGCTCGGTGTCGTGCCACTTTCATTCCAGCGCTTGTAATTGTTTTGTCACAGATGTCTTCATCGGCATGATTTGAATTGTTTCTGATTTTTGACTGCCTTCTTTGAAAAACAATCGTTAAATGACAAACCATCTGTCTGAAATGCCAGAGGTCATGTTTGTTGTTTTACCAAATTAAATCGAAGTTTTTCACGCAGTAGGAAAGCTTCTGAACTGGAATCCTTCAGGCTGAGTGACGTCTCTGCCTTCTGATGTACGACAAAAAGTGAAAACAAGTTTGCGAGAGCCGATCCAAGAGTGTATATTTTCATGTTTATAATGAAACTTTCTCCGGAACACATGCTGCTCTGTTTAATAGTCATGTGCATTTCACAGCACTGCTTCCTCCTCAGACAGCGGGGTTACATGCCTTCACTCAGAATAGAAAATCTGAACCGCTCAAAGTTTGATGTGAGGGCGTTCATTCAGACCCAGAAATCAGCATGAGTCTCTCAGCTTCCTCTGTGTTGTGTCGAGTGCGTGAGTGATTAGACGAGAGGCCTCGGTGGATTCAGACGGGCGAGGATCACATTTGCATTCAAAGCCCTCAAATGACGTCAAACAGCTCAGTGTGAGTGATATAAATGACCACTTAAGTGCTTTCACAGGCCTGTTTGTGGTCTGATTTTACAATAGCTGCTGAGCGCGACTGTGAACGAGGAGGATTTATAAGCATCGTTAACGCGTCAGATGTTCTCTCTATAAACAATGTTGAATGATCATTTCGTAACTTTTCTGAAGTGACTGCTGAAGTGCGAAATCAAGGATGCTCTTCTTCACATCACTTTGTGTCGAGTGGCAACGTCAGTGCTCAGATTAAAATAGATATAACAAGGCGTTTACATTTGCAGCATTACTCAACCAAACACAAACTACACAGCTGATAACCAACATGACTTCATTTTGTGTTGTTTACATGAGGTAGACACATGTATTGATTTACTATTATCATAATTATTACATACTGTGGAAGTGTAGTGCTCTTGTCCTTAATGTCCAGTGAAAATCACTTCACTGCAAATTTTGCGTTTTGGCATTTTCTTTTTTCTTTGGCAGCGACACTGTGATGAAGCCATGAAGTCCTGAAACCTGGACACAGGTGATCACTGCGCATCATCTAGGACGGAAGACACACAGGTGTACCTGACGACAGGTGTGCGTGACGACAGGTATGTGACGACGTGTGTGTTGAGAGGAACGACAAGGAGCAGCTGTTTCCAACCGCTTGAACGTTGAAACGTAATTAACAGAAATAAAATCTAAGGTTGTTTAATTGAATCCACGTGTGTTTTGTTTTGGTGCATGCATCAAAATATTTTGTACTTATCTTTCGTTCAGCGTCACGCTCTGTACAACCATCGACACTCATCGATCACTGATCCCAGCGCAGACCTGCAGTCAGCAACAGGTGAGTGCTACGGGTTTATGTGGATCTGTGTTGTGGAGGAGGAGGAGGAGGAGGAGGAGAAGAAGGAGGATGAGAAGAAGAAGGAGGAGAAGAAGGAGGAGGAGGAGGAGGAGGAGGAGGAGGTGGAGGAGGAGGAGGAGGAGGAGGCGCACTGAAGGGTCGAGCCTGCTGAATGTGCCTGAGTGGAGTTTGGACGTCATGATGCTCTGCGGCTCTCAGATTGCGTTGAATGACTGTTGGCGTGCAGCAGTGACGTAGTGATGACGTGTGTGTTCTGTGCTGCTGTTCTAGTCAGTGTGTGTGATTTCATCTGAAGATCAGTTTGTGTTGTTGGGTTGGAAAATGTGTTTTTATGCATGTTGCGTTATATTATATGTGTCGAGGGTTGTTTGGCTAACCCATTTAAAAATGTAAGTGTCTTTCTTCTTTCTGAGAGACTGTGTTTGTCAGTCAGCTGGTGCTAATACTACTAGTTAATATTTGACATCACAGCAGAAGGAAATGCAAAGTTTTCAGCTGTTAAAATTGTTGTCTTGTGTGAGACAGAGAGATGTTTCCCAGAAGATAGAAAATACGAGCAGAAAAAGGGAACATTTGTGTATATTTGTGTGTATATGTGTGTGTTTGTGTGGGTGTGTGAGTCCAGTGTGATCTTCAGAAGCTTTGGCTATCCTCCTCTTCCACTGGCCACCTCCAGGCAATTTCCCTACATCTGCTACTGTGTGGCTCTCCAGGGATGTTTCCAAAGGACACTCTCTCTCTCTCTCTCCAAACACACACACACACACACACACACACACACACACACACACACACACACACACACACACACACACACACACACCAGCAGCAACAACAGCAGCAGGATTCCTGTGCATGTGTCCCGGTCCGTGCACGCAGCCTCACCGGGGAGTTGACTGTGTTTCTGGGCGGCTCGGCCCGAGGCGTCATTAGTGTCTGTAAACAAGTTTAAAGGAGAACAAATCAGCAGCTGCAACAGAGAAGCTGCTGTTTTGAATTCAGAATGAGAACAGACAGAGAGAAGAATTTACATTAGTACACATTTGCATCTCTCCGGCGCTGTTGGGCCAGCTGTGAGCTGCTGTCCCTAATGTTCAGTGAATGTGACAAAGCATTTCAAACATTGTCTCGCTTCTGTTGTTTGCACATTTACTGCTGGTGTGAGCTGGAGTCAGTGTCTCAGTGTGGACGACCTCTCATTGGGTCGGCTGTATTCTAAAAAATATGTCGTCAACCTGACAAATACTGTTTTACCTTGTTGTATTGGCTGCATCTAATAGTTATTGTTTGAATGAATCTGCTTACTTACCTTACGAGGGTCCAGTATGAGATTCCCTCACTTATTCACATCAGGAGCCATGTGCAGTTCAGTTTCTTGCTCAAGGATGCTGCGACGTACAGCTGAGGGGAGGCCTGGGAATCCAACCAGCGGGATGACCCACTCTTCCTCCTGAGCCAGGCGCTCGGCACAGATACCTCAAATTTGTACTTTAGTGCAGCACCTACAGGTCCAGTTTGTTAGATAGCTGATTGTTACTTGATCAAATACGGATGCTTTGTGTTTCGCAGGTTGTCAAACATTGAAGCTTTGGGTCGGTGGGTCGAGTTGTGAATAAGACTCGATCAACTATCTCACAAATTGGACCTATAAAGAGACGACGAGGAGCTTTAAAGGAGAACTTCGGTCGATTTAAACATGCAGCTTCATTGCTCAAGCTACCCTTGACTTGCCAGTACCGAAGACGCGAACACATTTGGTCAAACCATTACAGAGCTCCGTGAACGGAGACTTAGCATTGAACGCTAACAGCATGGGGTCAGAACTTTACACTGTGTTTTAAGCGTCTTAACATGCTCCACATCTCACACCAAAAGTTATGCAACATCAGCAGACACCTTAGCACACAGCACTGTAGCGTGTATGACTCAAAATGAATAAAAAAGTAGTTAAAACAGTGTGTTTGTGCAAGCAGCTACTTACCTGTTTGTTGACATCCGTGTCTTCCGGTAGCTAGACCAAACTAGTCAATCCGTCGAGCATGCACTTACTCCCTCACTGGCGGAGACGGAAACATAATCCAGCATTTTCGTGTTTATGTTCATAATGTACATGTCCATGTTACAGCCTGTCATGAGCCATGAGCCTTACAATAGCCTGTTAAGCCTGTTAAGTGCACACTCGATGGATATGCTAGTTTGGTCTAGCTACCGGAACACACGGATGTCAACAAACAGGTAAGTAGCTGCTTGCATAAACACACTGTTTTAACTACTTTTTTATTCAGTTTGAGTCATACACGCTACAGTGCTGTGTTGTAAGGTGTCTGCTGATGTTGCATAACTTTTGGTGTGAGATGTGGAGCATGTTAAGACACTTAAAACACAGTGTAAAGTTCTGACCCCATGCTGTTAGCGTTCAATGCTACATCTCCGTTCACGGAGCTCTGTAATGGTTTGACCAAATTTGTTCGCGTCTTCGGTACTGGCAAGTCAAGGGTAGCTTGAGCAATGAAGCTGCATGTTTAAATCGACCGAAGTTCTCCTTTAAATTGAGAATCAAACAGACTTTGCTTCCTCTGATGATTTTAAATGACCTGTAGCAGCAAATGAGACTTAATATTATTAAGAATGTCTGTGCTCGGGTACGATCACATACATCACATATTAATACATCACCTCATTGCAGCCCGTCCTGATGTCTCTCTGTCAGGCACCTCCAGAACAAATGCACGCTCCAGTAGTGAAGAGTGGAGGCGCTGGTGTCGGACCACAAGGGGCCGCTAGAATCAACAGAAACTCAAAGTTCCTCTGAGTCACTTTAAGTAAATGTATTTAGTTACTTTCCACCTCTGGTTTTACATTATTATGGGCATCATGTGGAAATTACACCAACATTGTGGATGAAGCTACTTTTCAAAGAAGATTAAAAAGGAATGCAGAAAAAGTAGAGAGCACCTTTAATATATAAAAATGAATGATTGCATATGTATGGCCAGACAGTAAGTGAGACAGCACAGGTGAATGTGACCGACAACCAGGTGTAAACACACAATACACAAACACCCTGTGAATCACACATGTCTTCATAAAGCCTGTCTTTGGGCTTATGTGTTCCTTTTGAAACACCGCCTGAGTTTGAGCTCAAAATGTCATTTAAAACATATTATTCTCCAGATTTTTCTCTTCCACTCATCGAATGAGAGCCTTTCATTAATTAATCAATTTACTCCCTGTTTCCTAGTGTCAAATGTCAGCCTGATAAAATCTATTTTACTGGCCGAGTGTTTCTCAGAACAACTTGGCCAAAGGCTTGTTCCCATGATGGTGTTCTCGCAGCAGCCACTAGAGGAGGCAGGAGACGAGCACATGACCTGCAGACGGAGCTGGTTTCAGTCAGATGTTTCCTCTGAGTAACATACAAACCCACAAACATGCCCAGTAATCACTCTCAGATGAACAGCAGCCAGCAATGACAAAAACAGAACCCCGAGTGACAACCCTGCAAATGAAAAGAATTTATTGAATTCACCACTGAAATACAACACCACTCCAACAAGTAGCTCACACTGGATGTTTCACAAGAGCCCGAGCCGCTCCTGCCAATCTGCACGTCATTAGGCTGATTGCTTCCCTGTGTAAGCCTGCCACTTCCCTCTGCCTGCCTGCCCGGCCTTGTTCTGATTACAGGGGAACCTCATAAATACGCTGCTGCCTATAAACCATTTCCTCGTTACATCAAAGTCACACGGAAGTCGTAAGCTGCTCTTATAATTGCAACAAAGCACAGGCACCTCCGAGCAGCTCCACACGCCACCAAACTCTCCCCGCGGCTCTTTAGAAACCCAGAGGTCTGCTAGGATTTTGGCTAATTTGAATTTTAGTTGACAGTGGTTATTAATGTTGAGTTTAATGAGGCAGGAAGAAGAACATGGAGCTGATGAGAAGCTGTAACAAATGAGTGGACGTCTCCTAACGAGCCTGAGCTGATATCAACACCTCTCAACACACAGAGAGACTTTTATAAACATCAAGTGTTGCTGCTAAGATTTAGAAATGTAAAGATTTGACAAAAGGTCAAAATTACAGTCAATAACTTTCCGCTGTTTATCCAAAATTTCCAACCCAGACGTCTATTATGGAGATAAATGTTGTTGTGAGTTCTCACGCTGCTGTCGTGAAACTCGGTAGTGACGGTCGTAAATACAGAGATAATGATTGCCAGAGAGACAACACGCTGTATTTCTGTACAAACAAAACATCGTTATAAAAGTGTATTTACGGTTTTATAAAAAAAGAAGAGAAAAGAAAAAGAAAAAGAGAGATTGGCCAGTGTGGTAAATGACAGCTCAGTAATAACGGGAACTATCTGTGAAGTTGGATAATTTATGGGTAGCATTTATGGTTTTGTCAAACACCGCCTTGAACCTGACCGCCTTCTGGTGGGAAACACAAGACACGGGATTAAACCACACAAACACACACACGCATGCTGGAACACACACGCACAAAGATGAACATGGTTCAAAGAGGCACTGAGCAGTCTGGGGGGAAAAAATCCAAACTCAGAATTTTAATATTTACAATATTAATGAGGTAATAACACAAACTTGTGTAAGGTCCCAGAACACTGTTTGAAGCTAGGAAGGCGGCAGGGTCCGCCACATGTAAACAAAGTAAAACAGTATAAACTGTGTCGTCATTTACGGTCAGTTCAGTTCATTCAAACAACGAGAGTTTGATTATTTGGTTCGTTTAGACGTAAAGATTCGGTCGAACTTTCTCCTCTGATAAGAATTTCTTCCCCAAAACTACGCAGTGCTCCTTTAAGTACGTAGAAAAACATGACTTTTTCTGAAACATTTTTACATATGACTACTTTTATTTCTTTACACATAAAATTAAATGTAATTTATTTAACAGTCTGAAAGGCTTTCATTGTTTTGATATATGATAAAACGTTGGTGGAAGTAGAATGCATAGCACGATGTCGGCCCTTTCAAAGGGACGCTCGGGAGGAGCAATATAAATACACATTTGGTCAGAACTTTAGTACCATATTCATTCATAAATACATTTCCAGCATTACGATATTTCAAAGAGAATAAATACGCTCTATAAATGCGTGGTAAGGACATGAGGAGCGATGGAAATGTTGTTTATTGCTATGAAAGATAAAAGATGACAAAAGTCTAAATGACGATCGTCCGAATTAAGCGAATTGAGGGTTAAACTTTAGTTTCTTGAGAAGCACATAAACCTGAACGAGTCTGTTTCCAGACTGAAAGGTTTTTCAAGGCAGACCCTTTTGCATAATGTAAATTCAAAGAATGCTTCAGTGATATGTTTTATTTGGCCTGAGTTGCTGAAACACTCATCATCCACACAAGTGCACAAAGTGTCTCGTTATTAAGGCCCGACACAAGGCACCGCATCGAGCCAACAGGAAGGCTTAAGTGAAGCGTCGGACTCTGTCTCTCTGTCCCCGGTGCAAGTCCTCGCCCAGATCAATTATTGCAAAAGTAAACAAGTATAAACGTCTGGACCGTGACGCCCGTCCTCGTACGGACGGGTCGTGTAAACAGGCCGTCCACGGGGCGAGACGACGTCTAGGTTGTTGTGTTTTTTTATCCTTGCTGTTGGAAAAAAATAGATTTTTAATTTGACTTGAAGTGCTCAGTACATTCAAACACTCCTTGTGCAGTAGATATATTATAAACATTGATTTTTAAAATGCCAGCCACATGTCCTGTGTGTCCATGTTTGGGACTCCTTGTTAAGACATTTCACCAAAGACAGGTGATATTCCCATTCTTATGACAGGTGGTACATGCTGTATCCCAGAGGAGCAGCGTACAGTCCTAAAGGTGAGATGGGCAGTATGGGTCTGTGGTGGTGCTGGTAGGCAGAGTACGTCTGTCCGTACAGCGACATGGCGCCCAGCGAGAGAGGTAACGTAAAGCCAGGGTGTAAACCTCCAGCGGCGGCCGCAGCAACCGCCGCCGTCTTGGCGTCAGCGGCCATCTTGAGTTTCTCCAGCTCGGCCTCCTGGAGCCTCTTGGCTTTTGCCCGGCGATTCTGGAACCAGATCTTCACCTGGGTCTCTGTCAGGGTCAAGGAGGAGGAGAACTCGGCCCGCTCGGCGATGGACAGGTACTGCTTCTGCCTGAACTTCCTCTCCAGGGCGAGCAGCTGAGACGTGGTGAAGGGAGTGCGAGGCTTCCTGTTGGTCTTGTGTTTCCTCAGCGGACAGGCGGGACTGACGTGACCTGCAGGACGACATGAAGAGGATTTAAGAGGAATGCATTTTAATTCTCTTTGTTTATTCTGGATGTTCAGTGTTTTTCCAGCAGGGTGGACGACTTGTTATAAGACATAAGGCCACACTTTAATCTCTGGGTACATTTTATGGATATGCAACATGTGTTGGAAGTAGTTCCTCATACAGTGACCCACAAATATACTGAACATCCTGAACAGCCTCCTGCGTTAATCCACATCAGTCTGAACGAATCTGTCCAGCAGAGAGACAGATCTCACTAACACATGTTCAGAGAATACAAATGTTCAGTTTGTCTATTTCATCCACATGTGAGCTGCTAAAAGCTCTCTAGACTCTGACAGGTTCTTAAAAGGTTCACTTACGAGGCTGTGTGGAAAAGGCGCTGCTGGTGACCCAGGGCGCGCACTCCTCGGACTCTGACGCCTCGGATTTTACCGGCGACGACGGCGCGGCCGTTAAACTCTTCCTGCTTCCCCCGGGGAGGCTGCACGCCTCCCGGCACAGATACAGAGAGCTCAGACCCAGAGGAGACACCGACACCTCCGGTTTGAAGACGGTGGACTCTCCGTCCGTCTTCCTGCCGGACATCAGCGCCTCCACGCTGAACGGGTGACGGCGGCGCGCCACCGCAGGAGACGTCTTCTTCTCCTGCTCCGCCGTTCCTTCTGCCATATCCGCACGGTTACTGTCCTCCTCGGACGAACTGCACCCCAAGTCGTTAAAAGTCTCCTGAGAAGCCATGATCTCTCCTCCGACACGCACGTGAACTCCGGGCGGCGCAGCGGGAGCAGAGGGCAGCCAGGTGAGAGCCGCTCCGGCGAGCGCAATGTTATGGAGCTGTCAACGAGAATGTGGGAGTATGTAGACGCATCACGTTGACACGGCTCAACTTTGACCAATCACTGCCGCCCTCAGTGTTTATGAGGGGGCAGATGTTGCCTTCAGGGAGAGTCGGAAATGGAAGGTACCTTGGTTGGTTTTGAGGAGGAGCGTGCAAACCAAACAGAAGCTAGAAGACGTGTTGTTATCAGCAGCATGATTTTATATTAACAGGTGATGAAACCACTCACACGTGCGTCAGAAGCTCTCAGGTCCATCAAGTGATTTATGTTGATCAGATTAACGGAGTTCTTTTGTCTTACAGAGAGTAAAAACCTTCCACAGATACAGTTTGTGACCTTTTCGCAGGTGGAAGTCACTTTGCACTAAAACATTTTATTTCCACATGTGAATTACAAACGTTCACATGTGGAAACAAAACAAGAATCATTAACGTCACATGAATTCGGTTTTTTAAATGTGAATTCTTTATTTTCGCAGTCCAGTTGTACTTAACTTGAATATTTCCATTCTTTATACTTCCACTTCTACATTTAGGAGCCAAATATTGTTCTTTTTACTCACTATTACTATAGTTTAATAATATCATAGTTACCAGTTACTTTTCAGACTGCATGCTGCATCAGAGCCACAAATCATAAATTAATTTATTTTTAGCTAAATGCTGAATTTTTTTAGATAGTTTAGATAATTGTCTGATAATCGATGGACCTATAATATACAATACACTGTATACATACATGTATATATGTAAATATGTGTATAATTTACTTTTACTTGTACTTGTGATACTTAAGTTAATTCTTTGTTGGGAAATTACTGTTGATATTTAAGTTCATTTAATATCAGATTACTTTTACTTGACTACTATTTGTATGAGTGACTTTCATTTTTACTGAAATCCTGTTTTTGGTGACTTTACACTGCGATGTTCACATTTGAACTAATATTTTCTCATGCAAATGAAAAGTCCCACACGAGACGTCACATTTTCACATGTTTCTGTGCATTTTGCTTTTTCCACATGTGGAAAAGTATCTTAATTCTGCTCACTGAAACACGTTAGCCTCACGTTTCCTCTCTGGTTTAATTAGCGAGTCAAAAAGTAATAGCTGTGCCGCGGCTTCATAACAACTTGAGCTTCAGTAATGGATTAGCTCGTACGCTAACCTCATGAGACTGCATGTGTAAACACGGGCCCCATGCAGATAATTATGGAGAATTATACCCGGGATGAAACACTAATCCCTTTTCTTCTTTATCTCTCCCTCTGATTTGTTTGCAGTTCCCTTTATTGGGACTTTCCGTCGCAACCCACAATGATGCATTTCTCGCAGACTGTCACACTGAAATCAAAGAGTGAATTATTTCACTAAATTACAGATTTTGTTTTGGAAACCTTTCTGCTCGGACCGGCTGGTGTCAGAAACACGACCGGACACTTAAACTACACGACTCATTGGTCTTTCTTGTCCTATGATTCATCCCATTCTGTGCACTCTTTACACATGAAAACACTCATTGTCATCCTCAACAAGTAGCTCATTGTGATTTTTCCATGAAAAATGTTATCTTCTGTCAGATGAAAGTGCCCCGTCCTCTCATGGATAACTTTGCACTTGTTCCAGCAGTTTATCTGTAGAAACAGTCCTTTGATGATGGTTGAAATGTTATTAAGCTGAAAGCTGTTTCGCTGACTCTCAGATTTTTTTCCCATGGCCACGCTTGTTTAACTTCGTTCCTATCTGTTGACTAATTGCTCATATTTAACACCCAGGCCATCGCTAATAGGAGCCGTTCTGTCCTCAATGATAATTTATCGCCTTTCCACATCAAACGGAGCGATTATCTGCGAATGTCTGAGTGATGAAAGCAACGAGATGTTTGCGTGTGTGTGTGTGTGTGTGTGTGTGTGTGTGTGTGTGTTACAGCCTCTCTCTCCCACAACATTAAGTTGCTTCTCAGATTGTTTCCCTTTAAACTCACTGACGGTCAGAGGAATAAGCTCACTTGAGAACCTCTGAGAGAAACAGAGAGGTTTACTTCTCACTCTGTAAAAAGCTCTCAATCACTGAATAGCTTTCCAACATCCCTGAGGATAAGATATATATATATATATATATATACATATATAGTAAATGCTGAGTTTCTACATGTAGCCAGCAGCAGCAGCAGGCCTCTCGGTGGCTCGTCTCTGGCAGACTGTGGAGCAGAGCTCAGTTCCCAGGAGGCTGCTGCTGCTGCTGCCTTATTAAAGTGGGGTTATTTCACAGACAATCAGAGGTTTGTGAAGGCGCCAGTGAGCGGCCAGATGAAAGGACTGACTCCTCAGGGGAGAAACTGTTGCTTTTTTTTTTTTTTCTTTTCTTCTGCAGCTCCGTTCAGGATCCCCACCTCCATCCTCCTCCACCTCTCTCTTCTCTCTCTTCTCTCTCTCTCTCTCTCTGTCTCTGGCGGTGCCCGCACGCCCTGCAGGCACGTTGTCACTCATTATTCACAGAACTCGTTCTCGGCTGAGTGTCGGCGGCGACTTTCCTCTTTTCCTCGCTGCAGTCTTCTTTCTGGGATCCTGTTAGGCGTGCTGTGTTTAGTTTAGTCATGTTTCTTCACCTATTACTACATCTATCTTTCTGTCGTAGCTTCCAAGAGAATACTTTGTGTCTTTACTTGTGTATTCTTTATTCCTGCTGTGCTCTCATGTTTAACTTCCTCCTCCTCTGTCCTACCTTCCTTTCTCTCTTTCTCTCTTTCTTGAACTCAAACAAGGAATCCTCACAAAGGTTATGAAAACAAGGCGGTGTCGTCATCAGGATTAGGTCTAATAACACAATAAGTTTTGTTGTGTGTGCCCGTCTGTTGTTCAGCCCTGCTGCAAAAGAAAATACTGACATGACAGTCACAGAAACTCCTGCCACTTTTTTCTTTTGTCATTATGAGCTACAGCGTGTCCTGACAGCATGTCAATAACTAATGTCAGGTCCAACTCAGTGATTACTCGTCTGACGGGATGTGTGAGCACGTTTGTCCTGATGATAATACAACCACAGTTCTGTGTGACCCTCGATCCAAAGAGATGTTGCCTCTTTTTTAACAAGAGAAGAAGAAGGAGGAATAAAGCGAGGAAGGCAGGAAGGAAGGAAGGAGGAGGGGTAGAAATGCTCTCCTGGGTGTAGCAAAATTACCCACACATCCCACTTCCTTTTTTCCATAATATCATTTAAGCCTGATAATAGCGAAAGCAATTTGTCTGAGCATGTTTGTGCGTGTGTGTGTGTGTGTGTGTGTGTGTGACGGGAGGCAGGAGAAGCCTCTGGTTGGGTCGGGCACACCTCAGAGCATTGTAATTACAGCAGCAGCTTTGAAGTGGTGGAATGTTTTGGTGGAGATAATCAGCGGGCTGCGCTGCGCTCACACACTATTTACATTCCCATTAAAACACTCATTCACACCATCACACCAGCAAATTGTACCGTCTGTCTGTGCTGATACTCACCGGTTATACAGAGCTGGGGACGTAGCATGTTGAAATGTAAAATGTGACGGGGTAACATCACAAGAATGACAGTTTGTGCAGTCTGTAGATGTCTGTCATCCTACACAGGATTGTTCAGCAGATCTTTCTGAAGATCGCTGCTTTTATTTTCCTTCTTCTACTCTTGAGATCTTTGTTAGTTTAAGACCTGAAGCTGGTAAGATGAAGACAAACCCAGCAGAGGGCTCATTGCTGTAGGTTAAATACACCCACAGTTCATGTGTTAAAGTGCATTTTGGTCACTTTTTGCTGTTGAATTGAATTAGACACAGGACACAGAACATTTTGTCCACTGAAAAGTCATTCTAGAGGTAGAATATGGCTTTTTCAGGGCTGATAACGATGCTGGTTATTAGAAATCACACAGACTGAAACCTGATATTTTGGGGCACCGGGAGCGACCTTTCACTGTGTTTTTCATGAACATGGATGCACACTTGAGTCCAGCAGCGCTCCAGGATTAAATGTTAGCCGCTAAAATGTCTGAAAACCACTGATAACTTCAAATGTGTACATGTCATAGGCTACAAACTGTATTGGCATTTATACAAATCTTTGTCATATCACAGATTTGTGATAAACATACAGTGTCAGAGATGTGACACTGTTAATTACCTGATTTTCATATCTGGACAGGGAGGCAATGCTGATGGAAATGCAGGTGATAAAGCTGCCAAGCCGATGACCGCAGTTAGAATTAATGTTTCTGTGGATATGTGACGACGGACCACAACTCTACAACGCTGTAAACATGTAAGTCATGTTCGTGGCAACCAGAACACGTATTTTAAGCCTAAACATGATGATTTCCAAACTCTAACCAAGTGGTAACTGTGTTAATCTAACCAAGCCATTAGTGGAGTGCTGTGACGAGACAATATTTTGAAATTGAACATGAAGAAGCATAAAGTTTAAACTTGAAATGAGGAAAGGACTCGAACAAGGGATGTTTGAATAAAAGCGAGTATTAACACAAGATTTTAGGGGCTGTAAAAATACATTTGAGTTTTCAGGAAATGGTTAAAATCACAGACGTGTAGGCCGCCACATCTCTCAGCGACACATGTGCTGCAGCCTGTATCACTGTACACACAAATCGACCTCTCACTCATTTAAATAACTAGTCAAACCAGTGGGACACGTTGTAAATAACTAACTGACATGTGTACAAGCGCACACTAATCACATTGTTGTCACACAGATCCAAATGATCTTCGTGCCGTCACCCGCTCCACCCACCCGTCTCTCTCTCAGCTTCCCAGCCCTCAGAGCCTCCGCCTGTAATGCACCTAAATGACTACCTTGAATGCTACAATGGCGCCAGGGCCAATTAGCTTTTAACACTGGAGACAGATCTATTCAGAAGCCGGAGAATGAGGCCTCCTGTAACGTGAAAGATTGATGCCCACTTTTGCTAATGACAAGAGAAGGAGGCAATCTGTTGCTTGACTCGAGCCCTGGGCTATGTTACAGGATAGTCAGCTGATTACGGTGAGTCTGCAGGGGAGGACTCCGGAGAGAATGGGAGATTGAGTATAAGTCACCAAAAGGGCTAACTGGAGGACATCATCGACGCACACAGTGATCTGAAAAATGATATATAAATGTGTATGTTTCCATCTCTGGTGGTTTTATATCACATTAGATGGCAGAACCACCTGAGATGCTTCTATACGACGAGTCTACTGTCGCTTTACTGCGCGAGAGACGGCGTTATGGCAATATTTGAGTTACAACTGAAACTAACAGTTTAATTCAACAGTCCTGCTGTAAATCTTCCCTTCACGACAGTTTTCAGGTTATTTATTGTTTGAACGTTTTAGAGATGTTGACTTAGCGATGGAGGCTGTAGCTTGTGGCGCTCTTTAATTATGTCTCTCATGTACAGTATCTTTTCACATCCATCACGTCCAACAGACTCTGAGGTGTAAAATGTCACGTCTGAGAGTATAATCAGATGAACTTTTCCATACACCCAATAAACCTGTTTCACGACGATATGACTAATTAACTCTAAGGTATAATTGAGATATAATCTGCAGGAAAACTTTGAGCTGTAACATTTTTTTTTGCTTTATCTTGGGAGGAGAAAGAAGGCAAATAAGAAGCAGCTCATGACGACCCATATTTATGTTTATTGCTCAGTGGCGTATCAGAAACAAGGGATCAAAGGAGGAAGTCAACACTATTCTTGTCACTTTTAAACCTCAAGTCAACATTGACTGATTTAAAATGATGTAACACACTTAACTTACGTCAGGTGTGCAACCTAGCTTAAAGGGGTTCTGGCAGCCGTTCGCTAGTTTATGTTAGCGGAGCCCATTTCTGTTAAATTCTTTTAAATTATGTAGCTCACATCAGGTATGTAACTTAACTCACGTTAGCACACTTATTCAGACCAAAACCATGTTGTTTTCCTAAACCTAACCCAGCAGTTTTAGTGCCTAAACCCAACACAGTGCGCCTGCTTCACAACATTGATCAGGCAACGATGAAATCCAGAATGTCTGACGCTGGTAAGAGCCTGAGAGACAGCACAACTCTCTTGAAGTCAGATGGTTCTGTTTTAGTTTTAAGTTAAGAATATCTTATTTTCACACAAGCAGCTACGATGTGACGTTGTGGCCGCAGGTGCAGAAGTTGATTCTTAACCAAATACATGTGGTATTTGACAAAGAACTTACAGTGTTGATACAGAATATATTCACACTAATTTCAGTGGTTTTCAGCAGCCACACAGCCAAGTCTGGTGGGGTTTTATTGCTGGTAGTATAAAATAATACAGCGTCAATAACAACACCACAGTGATTAATGACACGTGAGATCGGGACAGCACATGTCACACATCACCTTTGTATTACAGCTTCGACGGGACATACGGAGATGCTGTGATGCAGAAGACATTCATGCAGAATTGGCCCGGCGCCAACAGCAATGCTACAGCTCCACAATATGTAACAAACAGTCCCTTTGAAGGTGATAATTGCTTGGGTAATCGCCAACTGCAATTATATTTTTGGAACCGCTCTCTGCTCTTTGATGAGGTCTTGAAATCTACGTAGCCCGTGCACTTACCCACTAATGCAGGTTCATAGCTTCACCTCCCCGTAACCCATCATTATCAGGTCCTCCTTTTCAATTTATGACTAAGATATTACACCTCGAAGGGCTTTGGAAAGTTGGGCGCATTCAAACTCACTGTCCTCTTGACCTTACTTGTACCCCATAAAACTGTTTTAAATGGCTGTGCATTCTTTCCCCATGCAGGTTGGCTATTATAACACGAGCTCTGGTGGTACCTTTAGCACGCTACTGCTAACTGTGGATGTTTAACCCTTGTGTAGAACAAGAGGAGGACACATCAGAAGAGTTCGCTCTGCTGCCTGATGCTGACCTGAACTTCTGATTTAAGAATATCTGCTACATCTTGTGGGACATTAGAATTACATGCGCTTTTTAAAAGTAGTGCTGTGTTGTAGTGTTTTGGCGACGGACTTCCCTGTCGCATTTTAAGTTTTTAAAGGGTAACTCCACCAATTTTTCACATTAGACGATGTAAACAGGTCTTGATGATTAATACTGTATTGTGTTTGTTTTGTTTTTTAAAAAAGTTGTATAAAGCCTTTTGTGGCTACGGAGGAATGTGCATGTAATCTTATAAACTGACTCCAGTGATGTCATTAATTGGGTGAATTGCATTGTGGGTAATGTTGGATTCATTATGGAAACAAATTATCACTATTGATACAGCTTAACGAGAGATATCAACGTTTTATTCCACATTTTCTTTTTCTTTTTCAAAACCTGGCACCTTCATTACTAGGGGTGTGCCAAAATATCGATTCTACGATATATCGCGATATTTCGTCTTGAGGTACGTTATTTTTTACATTTTTTAAAAAAATTTTTTGGCCCTCCACCCCTCTTCGGAGGACAGCTTTATCTTTATTCAAACATAGGTATACAACCAAATAAAATTTTAAAAATGGTTTAAGTAGCTCTGAAACCCACACATATAGATATTAATGATAGTTGTAGTCAGTGTGTGTGTTAAGAAGAGACACTGTGCAATATACTCTTTGTTTACTTGGCTGTCATTCATGTGAAATTGATTGACAATGTTTTGTAATTCCTGTGAAATGGATTCAGTGCAGTCAATAAATTCTGAATTTCTTCAGTGACACAGATATCGTGATGAATCGTGGATGAAATTTTTTGCAATATATCGATTATCGCAGAATCGCTGTATCCTGATATTATCGTTGTCGTGGGCAAAATTTCATGATAGTATCGTATCGCGAGGTACCTGGTGATACTCAGCCCTATTCATTACCCACAATGCAACCAAGCTCCTGAGTGACATCGCTGGCGGCACTTAATCAGATTACATGCAACTTCCTCTGGAGCCACAAAAGGCTTTATACTGTTTTTTTCACATGTGCAGTCGTACTCCTCAAGACCTGTAAACACACTGTTGGATTCATCCTTTAACTGATGCTGAACCCTGAGTAAACAGAGAACAAACCATTTCACATCGAGCCAAACCATGTGGGGGACTTAAAATCAAGCTTCCAGCTCATGTTGCATTCAGGCTTTCAGAAATTAACCATAGAGCGGCTTTAGAGTCAGAGACGACAAGCCTCATCCGACTTCTATGACTCAGTGTGCATCACAGACCTCATGACTTCAGTTTCCGTGTCAAACTCTCAGCCTCTGCACAGAGAGAGAGAGAGAGAGAGGGGGAGACTCGCCAGGGGCCATCTGTTCCTTGCAAAGCCATGAAGATTCCCTTTGACACACCATAACTTAATCAGTTCTGACAGGTAGAATTCATGACAGGGCCGCCGTGTAAATCACAAGGAAGCTTGTTATTATGAAAAGGCAGCGAGATGGTATAATTGTTTTTAAGTGGTGCTGTAAGGGCAAGTGTGCATGTATGTGTGTGTGTGTGTGTGTGTGTGTGTGTGCGGCATGTGATCGTGTGAACATGCACAGTATTCTGGGAAGTGTTCCAGAGATTGGGGAAATCCACCTTCCACACAACAAACAACTTAAACCACAAAAACAAATCTCCTTAAAAGAAATTTTTGTCTCATTACAGCAAATGACATTTCATGGTAGGAGAAGCCACAACTTTCCCAGTTATTATGGCTGCGTTACACGCACCCTTTGGGTTATATGAGAGTGAAATGTGCTTACACACAAGAACAGAAGCGAGACAAATATAGTTTATCTGTGCAACAACAATGAGAGGAGGGTTTTATGTTGCAACTGTAGAAAATCCTCAATGTTACGTTTCATTTACATCCAAAACCATGTGAAATGTTTTCAGACCCTTTGTTTAATGTTTTCGCTTTAAGTGAGGTCCTCAGCTAAACTTCCACCAGTCTGACATGTACAGTTTTAATTTTCTTGACCTCGTGACTTTACACTTTGCGTGTTGAGTAAGGAGCCTCATTGACTCAGTGTCTCACCCGACGTGAGGATCATGTGTTCGGACATGTGAATGTTTGTGTCCATGTATGAATCTGTCTGTAATCTTTGTGCACATTTACACAGTCCAGCCACCGCAATAAAACTTTAGCAGTAAACATTTCTGCAAACCACTGATATGTATCAGTAGCTTCGTACTGTCAATGTGTACAGTGTGTGTTATCTGACTTTCACATTGGGAGGTGAAGGTGGTGGAGTTCCAGGCGTCGAGGCTGCCGAACCGCCAAACCAGTGACCGCAGGTCGAGTCAGCGTATTGACACTCGCAAGTGTGAAACCACGGGATATTTTTAAGGAGACCTCAGGACAGTTTCCAGCCATGTTTTTACGACAAAAACAGGTATTTTTAAGTCAAACCATGATGACTTCCGGACCCTAACCAAGTGTTTTTTGCGCCTGAACATAACCAGAGCATAAACACAGAACTGGGACAAGAAAGACATGGCAAATTAACTTTAACAAATGTAGAGTTGCAACATCAAGAAACATCATGTTTTCACTTATCTGTGGTTTTGCTGAAATGTACTTTGCTAACATTTCTTTCGGGTGATCGAGTTTCCACCACTGACTGCTCCGTCCTCTTCATCAGCTGGACGAGGCTGCAAGTGATCAACAGCTTCTTCAGTTCGGTCTCTTGTTTTCTTTAGTCTTTAGATGAATTTTGGTACCTATAGATTGAATGATGCGATGCTGTGAATTCAAATAAGCATTGACAAGTTATAATATGAGCCATTCGTGAAGACTTGTGTCTTTTCTGCAGAACTCCACATTTTCCAGTTTCCCTTAAAAGCTAGCAAAAGGCATTTCAGCAGTCAGCCAGACTGAAACCTTTTTCATGGTTCATCCATAGAAAAGTTTGGACCCATTTTGAAACAGAACATCTGCAGATTAATTCCATACAACTACGTTATGATCCACTAAAGTTAGACATGATACGTGATGAATAGATCCCATCTGGACAGTTAGCGTGGGGTGATTTTCATTGATTGCTCTCTTCTAGTTAAAAATGAAGAAGAAGAAGAAGAAGAAGAAGAAGATTATATACCTCCAGTTATTTTCCTCATTATGAACATTTAAGACCAGATCACAGTCATTTCTTAGTTTCTTTCATCCTCTTCATTTCTCCATTTAACGATAAAAGTCCACTTATCTTAACGGTGATTTAAACTTCAGCTTGTGTGTGTTTGTGTTTAACTACCATGTCCAGTGAGAGCTTCTTTTATAGAGTCATAAAGAACAAAGCACTTAACTGAATAAACAAATCAGCCACCCTGACAAAACCAGGGAGACGAGAACATCAAAGCTGGTCGTAATGGTTTTAAAGGTCAGCAGTCGGGAAGCGGCCGGGCTGACTCACTGGTTAGTTAGCTGCTGGTTTACTGTGTGCGACGGCTCGCTGGCTGCCTGATGAGACTGAGCTGAATATCCTCTGGGAGGACGGGCTGACAGAGCAGCTGATTATTTGACGATACTCTGCAGAGAATAAGGTGCAAAGTATGACCTGACACCACCGTGGATCAGGATTCTCCTCATTAATGAATCTTTACTGCGTGACGCAGCAGACCTGAGGCTCAAACCTCCTGCTGTTTAATGAGCAGAGGACGCCACTCGCAGTGGGACCATGAAGGACAGAGGTTGAGTATGACGGAGAGTCCAGAGCACGCTCGCCTCGCTGATCTTTGCTCTGACCCTGTAGAGCCCTTCTTCGCCTACAGGGTCAAAGGTCACAAACCCTTTGCATGTCCCCTTTGAAATGGAGCAACAGGGGCTTGCTGCTGCACTGATTGGCAGGATGGCAATTACCAAAATGCTCCTGCAGTTTATCTGCCTCACCTTACAGCTGTGACACATGAGAGGAAGGAAAGGGCCGAGCTTTACAGCAAGTGTGGGTAACAAACAGCGTTTCTCTCCACAGACTCAGAATGGAAATTATATTCAGGTTACAGAAACTTTAAAGGCTCTCAGACTGGATGAAAGTTGTCGGCTCTGATATCTTAAACACCTAGAAAGGTCCTGTCCACACCAGCCCAGGTGAATTTGCAACCGAGGTGTTGTTAAATAAAATTCCGCGTCCACACGAGTGGTGTAATGAAAATAACCGAGAATAACTCCGTACACACGCAACCGTAAAATCCGCCACCAAGTAATACAAAAGCCACAGCAATAGGTGGCGATGTAAGGTAAAACAGGAAGGCTGTTTTAACCAATTAAAATAGTTTAAAACCGGAAAGGGGAAGTGTGGCCAATACCAAAACACAAACAACAATGGCGACTCGCAAGGGCGCGTCGTTTGTTTGCTAGCAAGAGGAGCCGTCTCCTTCGTTGCTCATCCAGGCGCCGCCGTTGTTGCATCAGGTTGAGCAGCTGGACATGACAGCCGAACACAGCTGACAGCAAGCCAATAAACAACAACTTTGTCACGTCCATATTAGCCAAGTTATCAAGGGAAGCTAGTTAACCTCAAACCACCTTCTAACTGTCGTTACTCTGTGTTTACATTGCTGTGCGTGCAATATTTACAGAGGCACGCGCTCAGCTTTGACGTAAGCAATGGAAATAACCGCGGTTGTCATATCCACACGCAACCGCTGAAACCCGAACCGGCCGAAAACCTCACCCTGGACCCCGGTTTCAAACGACCACGGTTTCAGTGTTCCAAAAGCACGGGTGCATGTGGACACAACAGTAAAACCGGGAACATAACTTCACGGTTGCAAAATTAACCGGGCTGGTGTGGACGGCTCCTAACACTCAATGTGTTTCTTTTCTACTACCGCTGCTGCTCTATTACACAATTTATCTACATTATTAGTTCTGTCACTATTAGTTTAAACAGCAGGGGACATGAATCATATCTCATTCTAACCTTATCTGCAACCAACTAACAATCAGCTGATTTCCTGATAGGCTTCAGAGAGGTGCAGACAATCCTCCAGGTTTACTGCTGTCAATGTTTCTTTTGTGGGTAAAGCTGCGATCAAGACTTTGGAATCATTTGAATGGAGTTCATTTGAGAAGATCAATACATTTTCATCGCAGAGGGTGATTGTTAAAATAATAAAGCTGCTACTTGACCTCATAATCAAACTACATCTTTTGTTTCTTGTTTTGACTGAACAATACATCGATTGACTCAGTACAGTTTGTCTCAGTTAAGCATCTTTAAATTCTTTAATTGTACCGTTTTGATTCACTCCCACAGCTCTGTAAATCATCGTGTCCAGTTGCAGGAGGAAAATGTTTTCAGACCTCTAGACCTCTGTAAGATTAATGGCACAACGATATCTATCCATTACAACGTGCAGACAGAATTAGCTACTAGCTGGTGAAAACTGTGGACCATGTAGCACATAAAGAACCAGATATCTCCTCAGTGGGATGTGGAGAAGACAAACTGGGCACAAACAAGCCTCGATATTGCTTTTTTTGTTTGTTTTCCTCTCCTTCAGTGTGTTTTAAAGGTTCTTCTGCATGTAAAAGTCTTTAAAGTTGAAAAAAACAAAGTCCACGACGATGGATGCTCCTCTGTCCCACAGAAAACGCTGCACCTGAAGAAGCACCTCCTCAGTTATCCGCCCTTTTATTTTGGGACTTCCTGACATAAAACTCCACTGATCATGCCGCACATTTACATAGTTAAAGCCTATATTCTCTGTAGAAGAGACGCTCACGGTGCTGGTTCAGGAGTGTGTGAGCTGACCCATCAAAGCGGACTATCTGATGACAGGAGCTAGAACTGCGTTTCAGACTGAGGGGGAATACACCGCAGACAGTATGAGAAAACTGATGGGATTTTTGAGCACTGAAGCGTGTGAACCTGTTCTAGTAGTTACTCGAAATAAAATGATGAGCCTGAAAAGGAGCATAATATTTACTTTAAATTCATCCAGTGGCTGGAAACCCGACTCAGGATGAGCACAGTGTTTCCACTGGCCTCAGGGAGCAAAAAATAATTTAAAGATTGGCACCTTAACAAGCTGATTCACATAATAATTTCTTAATTATGATATGACGTTCTCTCTTCAGGTCCTCTCTGCTCCTGAGCCCCCCTCAGAGCCTTTTAAGTCGGGCTGTCTGCTGATGTGTAGATAATTGTTGACTGTAATACAAGCCAGGAAATGGAATGATCAACTCCAGATGACAAGACAAGAGAGGAGAGAGGAGGAAGAGAGAGGAGGAAGAGAGAGGACGGGATACTGAAGGAGTAGACGGGACAACTAGTCCACTTCAGTCCACTCTGCTCCTAGATGTAAAAATCACCGTTTGACTGGAGTCAGATGAGCATCATGTGTTGTTAATTGCACTTTATTACCTCGGTGTTTGTGCTGCACTTCAGTTCATTCCGTACCTAATTGAACAGCAATTACTCATGATTCAATAGTACTTGAGGAGCACTTAAACCCTATTTGCTTGTAATTTCCCCTGTGGCTGTGTTCTTGTACGGGGACTACATCTGCCAGCTTTGGAGTTTGGAGAAGTGACATTGTTTGCCTTTGGAGTAATGGCTGTCATTATGGTGAATTACTGCTCTACCCAAACACCCAAACATTCTGTGAAACCACCCCACAGCGCTCTGTCTCTATCTCCCTCTCTGCTGCTGGTGCCTTGTTACAATCAATTAAGCTGATTACAAGCACTATCTCCACCACTTCAAAGGAGGGTCATTACAGCGGGTCAGACTAACCGTCTCTTTACGGCGCTGCCCTGTTGTTTGTCTCCGAATGAGAAGCCTTGGATATGCTACGCTTTAACATGTGAGGTGCTGAAATCTGTTAATAGAGAAGAAACAAAAAAACAGACTGGAATCACAGCAATTTTATCCCGCTAATTAAAGGATAAATGACATGTAATGATCTGGAGACAATTGGTGTCGTCTGTCCTCTTTCAAGTTAAAGGTTGAGTCGTCATCAGGTCGGACGACAGGTCAGATAATAAACGGAGGGACACAGGGAGAGGGAGCGAGACACCAAGTCTAGACGGCGTATTTAGAGACCCTCCCTGATTTGCTTTGTTCTGCGCCATGTCTACAGGTAATTACCCCAACAAACTACCGGGAGCTCTGTCAAATCTGAGGCAAGTGAGAGGTGAAGTAGAAGCAAAAAGTAGAAGAATTAATGAATTAATGTGTCCGTGGGCATGCGTGTGTTTGTGTGCCGGCTGATCTAATGATGGTGTCTCGCATGGATGAGCGTCAAAAAACCAGCTTCTAAAAATATCTGCAGCAGAGTGTCGCCACCAAAACGAGAGGATATTACCAATGATTGTGTTTGAAAAAACTCACAGAAGTATTCACAGCTGCACTTTAGGGTGGTCTTCAGTCCAAACTGCAAGTTAAAAATGTTTGTTTCACAGCTTCTTGGACGGCCTCTGAAAATGTTCTGTCAGTGCAGGTTTACGGTGTTCACCTCTTCCGCCGTCATGCAGCCATTCATGTGGCACAAAAACACGGATATCACTTTTAATCTTGACTACAAATCCTCGGCTGGCTCTGACGCTCCTTCAGCTGGGAAAATGGTTGTCAATGAGCACAAAAGCCGACATCCCAATCCCGACACGCCTCATTAGCTCTGACGGTCACTCAAACACGTCTGGATGTTTTGGATGTTCTCATCTCGGCGTAGAGTGTCCAGATACTTGTTGGGGTAGAAAGAACAGATCTCTCTGTTTTTTCAGTGTGTTGTGGTCTTTTTCTTTATAACAAGCACGTAACAATGGCAACCAGCTGGCTTATGTCTTGGTAGCTAACCAGCTAGCTTGCTAACGTTGCATTTTTATTGCTAGTTTGCTAGTTTGTGTTGCATCCTTTGAAATTATACGATGCTATTTGACTGAAGTCCAGCAGGGAAGTTGCTGCAGACGGCACCGCTCCTGTAATCAGTGCAGGATAGGAGCCTGGAGGAGCTAACGTTACTGCTAACGTGCTGCTAACATCAGGTAATGAAGTGTTGTTGATTTGATGACATGAAGTTGTAAATGAATTGTGACCATCCATCATTTAAATAGCATTGTGCTAACACCAGGATAACCACAGTGACACCGAGAAATCACCACAGCTGATCGCTGCATGTTGGAAATGTTGGAACTGAATGAAGGCGATGAGACTTTTATTTGAATGCTTCACACCTCTCACTTTATTGCATTGCAGCTGCATGAGTTTCATATAATTACACACTGCTGTGGCCTGTCAGTGCACATCTCTCAGGAGTTAATTTCACATTAGTCACTTATGTGTCCTCACCTTGAATCACAAGTCTTTGAATTATTATTAAAATACCACTTTACACCACAAGTCTTAATATTTAGGAGGAAGAGGCGTTAACTTACAAGTGGAGGTGTTTCAAATGTTTCTTAAACTGGATTCTATCACAAATTGTCTAATTCAGCAGTTTCCCTCGGTGTAAATGCTGTTGGCCTGATCGTCTGTCATGGTTAAATGTTCAAAGTCTTCGCAGTGTGAATGCAGATCTGGAAAGAACCTTTTAATAAAATGTTTGGCGCCGGTTGAAACTTTATCTTCATTGTGTTGAAAACAGTCTTGTGCTGCCTCGTCCTGTAAAGATGGATTGATAGTGACGTGCTTTGTTTGATCACTTTAGACAAGCCATGACAACACAACACAACACACAATACAACGGTGGGTTATACTGTGTGTGTGTCACAGGGAGAAAAAGCAGATTTCAGTTTTATGTTTGACTCTTTTGGGCCTCTCTAATTATATCTTTGCTTCATTTTTTCACACTTAAAGGTGACATGTACTGATGGAATGCCAGTGAAAATATATGTAAAGTCATTGGTTAAACACAGTGTGATGCGCATCTATTATCAGTTTCTGCTGTTCCGATTATAGAGGGCTTCCACCTAACCTAACATTTCCTCTCGCAGCGACGAGTTCCTCTCTCCTGTATGTTGGCGCCATGACGGCTGGGGATGCAGCAAAGTCTCACCATAAAACTGATCGGATGAGATTTCCTTCTGTATCTGTAACGCGAAGCACTTCAAGGATACTTAACACAAAAGTGATTGTTGCCTTTTCATTATCATGAAACCAGGGCATTAGCGTGAAGCATCCATGAAAGGGGAAAAAACGTTTTGATGGCTTAAGATGTAATCCATTATCACACGATTGTTCCCTTCACAATGCTTTTGATATGAAGTCTCACGGCAAATTCATGCTCACACACTCCCTGATGAAGAACAGAAGGCGCCAAAAGTCGTGTCTGGGCTTCAGCCCTGTGTGGGAAATCTGCATACCTTCCTTTAAATGGCCTTGAGGCACATATCGATCACACAAAGTGAATATTAAGCCCATAAATTAGCAGCAGCGTTTATTAAATTCATTACAGTGACTCACAATGAGAGTCACTGATAGTTTCTTTTGTAAATGTGCAACACTTGTATCATAGCGTGATTTGGGATCGGCTGTTTGGGAGGGAAAGCTTTTTGTAGCAGGGACGTCAGCAGCCACAGTTCAGTATGTCACAGCTGCAGAAGCCTGCAGGCCGAAGACGCTGACCAGACATTGTTAGTTTAATCCTTAAATGTACGACAAGGAACTTTTTACTGGTCATGAAACAGCCTCAGTGTGATACTGATGCTTCTCACACTGGACTCAAGTCTCAGCTCATTTTTTGTGTCGTTTAACTCAAGTTTATTTTCTGTTCAGTCAAGTTCCGAGTGCTCAGAACTCTGACTTCAGCTGACTCAAGTCTAAGTCGCAACGACTCGAGTCCACACTTACTGTTATGTGACAAAACTATCAGCAGGGAGATCTGCTATTTCCACATATTTGTTATAGTTATTCTTGTCATGGGGTCCGATTGTGACTCATCATGGTCGGAGAAGTTCTAAAATTAAAACTGAGGATGAATCGAGGAGCGTCACAGCCCGAGGAGTGAAGCTGCTCTGTTGTCTGGTGATACCTCAGAGGCGGCTTTTGGAAAAGGAGGAATGTTACGCCTCCATTTTAGAAAGACAGGCACATTGCCTTCCTTACCTTGGAGCAAATGTACCGCCTTTTCTATCTAAAAAGGGCTACTGTTTCATGGTGTCTTTTGTCCACAGGTGGCGCCAGAATCTACAGGAAATGAAAGGTCCCTGAAGCAGCTTTAATCTCACAGCATAACTCCAATATTACACATTAATGTTTGTTGATTGGTACTGTTGCATACACAGAAAAAAAGTACAGGAAGATGCATGTAATCTGACAAAAAGCCTTCAGTGATATCACTTGCTAAGTTGCATTGTGGGTAATGTAGGCGCCAGGGTTTGGAAAGGAAAACGAATGTATTGAGTAATAAAAATGATATATCTGGTTCTGCTGTATCGATTTTGGATCATTTGTATTTAAGTTGCAGTTTTGTAGTGCCTACATAACCCACAATGCAATTTAGCCGTCGAGTAACATCACTGGAGGCAGTTTATCAGATAAGACCCGTGAACACACTGGTGGAGTTGCCGTTCAAAGCAAAAGGGAAAGTACGTAAATATTTCTTCGGGAGCAACTGAAGCATTCTTAAGAAAAACATTTCATCTGTGTGTTTGTGTGCGACTTTGTTCTCTGCAAATATTTCATGGAGTTTGGGGGGGAAAAAAAAAACAACAACTTTTGTTTGAAGAAAAAACAACATTTTAAATCTTGGCCAAAACCGTCTGAAGTGGATCGACTCCCTCATTTTAGTGCCTCTCCCTCTCATTTGCTTTACCACCCAAAACCTCTCTCCCGCAACCATTATCCCCACCCCTGCCCTTTCACACACACCCACACACACACAAGTAATATTGCTTTGTCAGCTGACGTTTAGAAGATTAACCTCGAACTTGCCAAAGGGCATCCCAGCTCCCATCCACCCTCAGCCGCTCCACCCCCCCCCGCCTCTCTCAGCATTTCCCTCCCTGCAGCTCCTGTTCTGTGAATACTTGCGCAACAAGTGGCGCCGCTGCAGAGCCCCCTGGGTATTAGAGGGTTGAGTGGCGTCCCAGAGAGCTGTAATTACACCACCACTCAGGTGATTTAAATGTCCGGGAACATGCTGACCCATGCATGGCACCAAAAGTCCCACATTACACTGACACCTACCCATGTTCTGTGTCTCAGGACACATTATTTATCCGCCTTTCTCACATTTCATTTTCTTATACTGTGCAAACATGAACACATCATTTTCCGTGTTTTGTCAGGAGTGAAATGAACTCGGTCGCGTCCCTGCAAACATTTTTCTGTCAAGTCTTTCGATGCAATATCCTGCAATGCAAATTTTATTTAAATCTACGAATCCCGAGTACACTCAGAAAGTCATCGGGCACGGTGAGCTCCTTCAGCCTGGACTGTTGGAAGCTTTGTGATCATTCTTTACAACTTTATTTTTTATCACCTGTTCTGTTTAGTGGACATCATTAAGAGAGGAGTAGTAATCATATACATGCGCAACTCACAAGAACTTGGACTTGACAGGCTATAATCTGAGAGAAAGGCTTGATAATTGGGTTCGGTTGACTCTCCGCCCCCTGCAGACATTGTGGTGACAGGAGGGAATGTTTCTCTTTTAACAAGGTCAGAGCTAATACTGGTTAATGGGAAGGGGATGTTCCTGTGCCCCCGTACTCTCCAGCTCTCACCTCCTCTTAGTCCTCTCTCTTATCTCCTCCCTCTCTCGCAGTTTAACAAGTCGATGTGACCGAGTGGTCACAGTGAAGAATTAGGAATTCATTGGCTTGTGTCGGCTGCACAGGACTGAAAGTTTCCCCCCGCGGGAGTCGTTAAAGTTGAATCGAACCTCCGCCCTCTTTGTATTTTCCATGAAGCTTTCAGCTCTGCACCAACAGTATGCCCAGTCACAGAGGAGCCTGGAAACAGGTTTGAGAGATTTTGAGAATCCCTAAAGCAACTCGTCTGCTGTCCTGGGCCACAATTTCTAAGTGCCATTAGAAAACGTGTTGGTGAAAGCAATGAATCATCTGTGTTTTAATCTTTGTCTCACAGCCTCGTGGCGTTTCAGCTCCGGGGACATACAATTTTAGAAATAGGAGATAGGAAGAAAAAGCTTGAAAGACAAGCGTTCGGACAAAGAGAGATTATAAATAGTTTCCTTTCACTCAAGGTTTTCTCAGCGTTGGCAAATGAGGTATTAAAGTTTCCTTTCTTCCTGCTAAGATTTTGTTCCTGACAGCGCTGGTTAAAGAAATTGTGCCTTTTCAGTTGTAATCCCTGCAATTAAGGCTGTAGGTGCGGCTCCATTACCTCAGCAGGATTAGTAATGACCCAGGAGAGAATATAATTGCTTCTTAATTTGAAGTTGTGAAGTGCATGAAATACCTGAGGCTCAGCCTGCCGTCTCAGCAGTGGTTAGTTCACGGATTAGCTGCTATTTTTCCCCCAAACTCCCTCTTGTTTCCAAACCGGGAGGGTTTTAAAATGCTTTTGTTACTTCTTTCACTACATGAGGATCTTTATGAGCGATCTGTTCACCTTAAGATGGCTCCAAGACGGTAAGAAGGTATTGAAACAGGGAAAAATTATGATATGTGGATGTGAAGGCTGAAACATCTGAAAGGAACACATTCTTCTTTTTTTCTTGTCTCTTGGTGACGCAGAGTTAATCGAGGACGCTGCCAGTGTTTGAGTCTGTGTTCTAACAACTGTGAGTGTGAAACCACTGGATATATTTTAGGAGACTTTGGGACAATTTCTTGCTGTGTTTATTGCAAAAAAAACCTGAAAGAAAGAAATCCAGACATCTCCAGTTTTAACAGAGACCCTGTGACATCTCCAGCCTGTTTGTGGTGACCGAAACTGGTATTTTAACCCAAATCATGATCTTTTTCTCGCCCTAACCAACTAGTTTTCGTACGTAAACCTGACCAGACGATCAGCACAGTGTCACAACATAAAACTCAAAAAAGGAACCAAAGGAAAACATATAGAGACGTACTTTGTTAACCTTCTCAGGTGATTGTGTTGAATAGCCTGTCCTATACATGCAGATATATAAATACAATGCAATGTTATACATATATATTTCATATTTGCTTTCATTTGTTTGATCCTTAAACCATTCTCAGCATAAGAAGCAGTGGGAAAATCCAAATGACTAATATATCAATAAAGGGAGTTCATCAAACTGATGTCATTAAACATAGTAATTACTCAGGAACTATATTTATTATGTAAGAAAGGTGACAAAGATGAACATTTCATTCCAATTCTAAAAAATGACACTGTTGTCACAGCGGCCAGCGGGTGAGACTGTAACACCCCTCATTATTCAGGCCTGACATCTGTCCGAGCTCACTAATACCATATAATTACACGGCCTTTGAGCGGCCATAATGGTCTTTTTAAGTCCCGTCTTTTGTCCCCGGTGAGACGTTTCCAAAGTGTCCATTAGTGACAATACTGCAGGCGCAAGCGTCACCTCACCGCTCAGCGCTAACTAAACATGAAGCGACAGAGATGTGATGTCACTGTCACAGGATCACTTCAGCTCTGCTAAAATAAATAAACTGTAGTCCAACAGTTAAATAAAATGCAGCAGTTTGACCCTTCCATATAAAATGTTGATTTATTCAATGCACGGACAATAACTGTTATCAACTTGTTCGTATATCTGGACAATAAAAGACGAATCTTTGTCACCACCAAGGTGTTTTTTCTCAGTAATGTCCGTAACCTTTTCTTTATACAGCAGCTTTACAGCCCTCACACACCTGACTTCTGTTATTGCTGACTCTCTTTACACTGTAACATAAGCGTACTGGTGTGAGTTACTGCTAATACAAACACACCTACAGCTATATTGACATTTTGATGTCAGTGCTGTGATACAGAGATATCTACTAAAGCTAACGAGCGACCTGCAGCTACAGTTAGCAGCTCTCAGCGCTCACCCCAATTTGTTTTAAGTGTGATTTTGAAAGGTGGCCAGTTCTTACATGCTGCAGCTTTTTTGGTTTTTAAGTAAGATCCCTCGATCAGATTTGAAACTCTATGGATCATCAGTAGCTGTGAGGTTATATGTTCTCATGGGTAAGGGAATAAAACCTTCACTCAGAACTTGGTCGTAACATGATTGAGATTCTCTTCAAGACAAAGGTTAAGGAGCTCTTGACCCTGTCAGCAATATTTTTTGTTCTGATTATTTTGTCCATGTTAGAAACCATCTTCTGTTGAGACCACATCATGAGGTGTCAGTCTGAGAGGTGGATCTCGTTTCACTTCTCAGGCCCATAAACACAAAAGTCCAAAAATCATCAGAAGAAGTAGAAGACATTTCCCAGACCTCGTCATCGTGTGACCTGTATTGTTGCTGTGAGAATGAGGCGCTGGTGTTCTGATCCAAGGAGCTGCAGAACATTGGAAAAAAAGGCTGACAAGCAACAGGATGTCAATTACACGGCAGCAGTGAAATCCACACTTCATGTCGGCTTAAAGCTGTCAACTGTCAATAGAGAGGAATGCCAGACAACCGTGCTGGAGACTGCATCGGAGAGCAGTGTGTGTGCGTGTGTGTGTGTGTGTGTGTGCATGAGTGTGTGTGTGTGTGTGTGTGTGTGTGTGTGTGTGTGTTTACACTTTGTAACTGTAATTGGAAACACTCAGTCATCCGTGCACTTGTGCGCTGTACAAACAAATTCTGACACACGCACACAGACGACTCCTCCGACAGCGAGTTGATGGAGAGAGAAGCGTTCGCGTTTGCAGTTGCTCAGAAAGTGATGCAATTATCACACACAGCTATTTTCTGCGTCTGTGTTTGCTGTCTCTGGCTCCGTCCAGGACGGACAGAGATCGTTATACACACTGGCGTATATTTGCATTTGCAAGAGTTTAAACATAAAACCCCAGCGGGGGTCAATAAGGTGTTACAGTCCGTCTCTGTTGCATTGATTTTCTTGTTCCCTGTAAATTGGACCTTGAAGTTAACAACGTGAAATGTCTGGAGCTCATCCGGCTGAGCTGCAGGGCTCAATATACACAGAAGGGAACAAAACTGTTGGATTGGTAGAATATGAGACAACATGGTTCTTACTTAAATTAGACTTTTATCGTGTCAGACTCAACTTGTCAGAACCAGTTCTACAGAACTTTCATCTGTCTGAGCTGTGATTTGTAGGCCTCAGGTGTATGTTTCATCCTGAAGGAAATACTGGCTGTAGAAAAGTGTCACCATCCACATGAAGACTGGTTCAACACAGACGTCGCCGCCACTGTGCTGTTCGGTCTGCCGCCCGTCTCGCAGGAAGCGTGGCTGCCATTGCGCAACCTTAACAGGAAGAGGCACTGTTTCCCTGGTCACCATCCACAGGTAACAACTGTGAACTTCACGCTGCGAAGGAGAAAGAGAACGCTGACGGAGGTGAAGAAGACGAAGAGAGGGAAAGTGACAGAAGCCGAGTAGAGCGAGAGTCAACAGACAGGAAGGTGTTGTGTCAAAGTCTGTTCCTCTGTTGATGTGTGTTGTTTCTTTACCACCGGGACTTCACACGCTACAAATTCTGCATTCTTCCTACTGGATCAGTAAGTCACCAGACCTGCCTACGTATTCATCATCTTCACATCACTGTGGTTCTTACAGTTGTTCTTTGCTTTGTTTGTCTGACTTTGATTCAGTGACACCAACACTAATGGGAACCAAGAGAACGCTGAGAAGATGTTAAAGGAGAACTTCGGTCGATTTAAACATGCAGCTTCATTGCTCAAGCTACCCTTGACTTGCCAGTACCGAAGACGCGAACAAATTTGGTCCAGCCATTACAGAGCTCCGAGAACGCAGATGTAGCATTGAACGCTAACAGCATGGGGTCAGAACTTTACACTGTTTTAAGCATCTTAACATGCTCCACATCTCACACCAAAAGTTATGCAACATCAGCAGACACCTTAGCACACAGCACTGTAGCGTGTATGACTCAAAATGAATAAAAAAGTAGTTAAAACAGTGTGTTTGTGCAAGCAGCTACTTACCTGTTTGTTGACATCCGTGTGTTCCGGTAGCTAGACCAAACTAGCATATCCATCGAGTGTGCACTTAACAGGCTTAACAGGCTATTGTAAGGCTCATGGCTCATGACAGGCTGTAACATGGACATGTACATTATGAACAGAAACACGAAAATGCTGGAATACGTTTCCGTCTCCGCCAGTGAGGGAGTAAGCGCACGCTCGACGGATTGACTAGTTCACGGAGCTCTGTAATGGTTGGACCAAATTTGTTCGTGTCTTCGGTACTGGCAAGTCAAGGGTAGCTTGAGCAATGAAGCTGCATGTTTAAATCGACCGAAGTTCTCCTTTAAGTTCTGTGTTTCCACTTGAATTTTAAAAACTGCAAACATGTTAGCATGTTAGCAACTCACTGTGCATCTGTTTCTGAATTAAAACAGATATTTTTTTTGTGCAGCTGAAAGAACTATAATTATTCTTTCATCTAATATTTGGATCAGTCTTTTAAGGATTCTGGAAAAAAGTGTATTTCAAAAAAGTGTGTTTCATTTATTTATTCAGGAAATTAAAGCAACGTTATGTAGAAATCTGCATGTTGTGCTGTTTGGCGCCCCCTAAAGTTTCTGACCCGGTCTGTAACAAATAATTATAATATTGTAGGTTTTATTTTATAAGCTCTGAGTAGTAATTTATATGTATCGTATATGATTAAATATAAAATGTTTAATATCATTTTTGGATAATTCACTTACCTGATCTCGTCTGACAAGTAAAACACTTGAAGTGAACAACGTCCTCAGAAAGGAGAGAAAAATCGTCTTCGGTGTGAAATTTGAACCTATTTACATCGGTACATTTACATCGTTCGTCTTGAGAACTTTAATTGTCACCGAGCCATTTATTTTATCTCTATTCTGCCACAGGCTTGTTGAGTATGTAAGTTGTGACTGAGGCTGATCCTCATTTTCAAATATTTACTCAAGCTGATGAAGCTCAGTTGCAGATGAGCGCAGCGGGACTCGTGCTCCTCTTTTCATTCAGACTCATCTGCTGCCAGCCGGCGTGAAATCAGCCAGAGCCGTTTTATTAGTCTCTAAACGGAGACCTGCTCAGCTTAATGGCGGCGGGCCTCTCGGTCTCCACGTGCTCTAATTAACTGACCTCTGACACCCAAAACCAGCGAGGAGGAATAAGTTACCAGAACAAGCTGCTGTCAAAACACTGAAACTCCACTTGTATCTAAAACAAATTGGTTTAGATGAACAAGACTGAACAAACTTCAGTCTGTTTTAAGTTGTAGTCTGTTTATATCCTGAAACCAGAGCCCAACCAAGGACACACACACACACACACACACACACACACACACACACACACACACACCAAAACCAGAATTTAGTGGGGGAATAACTCAGGCATGATGGGAAGCTGCTATTGACCCTGCACTTGTGTGTGTGCGTGCCCTCTCGCGTGTGTTTCCACTAAATTAAGAACTTATTAGGACTTAAAAGCCCGATCCTGTTTCATGCGGGGAACCTCTGGAGGGAAACGAGGATTACTCTTCAAAGCCTGCCGTTTGGCTCTTTTTATGTTGTAACACTTAATATTTTATGTCGCGGCGAGGGTCGGAGCGTTTAGAGAGGTCATGTGTCGCAGTCGGATCTTAACGCTGCGTCCCCAGTAGCTAATTACACGTGTTATGGGTTTGATAGCGGTAACAAACAGGGAATAAATGACTTCCAGTGAGCCGAGCCGGAGAGGATTCTGATGTCTTCATCTCAAAACACGTTTCTGTTCGGGCACGCAGGAACATTTCTCCCTTTTTTTTTTCTGTTGTCATCTGTTTGCTTTGAAATCGAGCCTTAAACTGGAAACGTTTGCAGATTTTTGATAATTAGAGCTCGACATTGAAAGTGTCAAACTGATGCTTTGCGTTGAGGCCTCCGGGCAGCATTGACGTACTGCACAAGCTTTATCCTGATGATCCACATAAACAAGCTTATTCAAGTGTTTTAAATGAAATGAGAGCAACGTCTTCTACCTCTTTCACACTGAACAAAACACTGCAAACAACACGTGCTCACCTTTCTTCAGACTATGGCGCTTTACCTGCTTTACGGTTGCTGTTTGGTTTGGTTTGGTTTGGTTTAGGCAACAAACCTGGAAGAGATCACAATTTAGGTTAAAATGACGACGTTAATTATTTACTCATGAAACACTGAACACTGACGATGCAAACGTGAACTTGCTATCAGCTTCACAGTTGTCCCTTATACCAGAATGTGAACTGGTGCAGCCGGATCTTTGTCCTGCAGCGCTGACACAGCGGTGTAACTCTACGCCTGCACAATTAGGGGAATACAGGAAGTGACGCTTGAGGGGAACTTACAGCGTCAAACTTAGAAGCACTGGGCCGCTGAAGGGGTTTCTGTATTTGATGTATTTGGAGAGAAACAGGCTGCAGACAAACCAACTCTGATTGGCAGTTATGGGGAAAAAAAACACCCGGGAGGACATTTTCACAATGTTCACTTCCAAAGAGAGACTAAAGTTAAATATAAAAAAAGAAAACTCCCCACTGTGACAATCTAACTGGCCTGTATTCTGCTGTCTGCTTTCCAGCATGTTCAAGACGTTCAACACCAGAACAACAACACAGAAAGGCAGACTGAGTGTCTATGAGACAGTCACGCTTCTTTAGCTCGTTTACCCGGATTTATACCATGGTCTGGGGGAATACTGGATTCTGATTGGCTGCAGGGTGTCCATGAACCCCTGATATATGGACACCTACTAAGTAGTTCCAGTCAAATTGTCTGTTCACCGCTCTAAATTAATGCACTAGCTGGCGTATCAGATCTGAATATGTTATTTCCAACACTGAGTTCAGTCCGTCAGTCCTTCAGTGTCTTATCCTCTGAACACCACAGGGTGGCGACTGTAACACACAAGCTGCAGAAAGTTCACTTCCCCTTTTAAACTTACGGATACGCGAATAATCTCACATCCCGTTCGCTGTTCAGCTCTCTGCTTCAGGCTGCGGCCACAGTAACGTTACACACGGCCGATCATTTGTTCGTGAATATCTTGCTATTGATTTGGGGACAATGACGTGACTGGATAGCTAGCTAGTCTTGTTAGCTAGCATACTGTCAAATTATATTTACTGTTTGTCAGCCGACTTTGAATCTTGCTAGCATAGCGTTAGCTTTCTGGCTCATCACTCAGCGGACTAGAATATCTCCCGTTGCCAAGTCGAATCTATGGTCCGTCCAGTGTTGCCAGACATAGCGAGAGAAACAAGCAAGCGGGCCTATGAAAACAGGCCCAAAACAAGCGACTTCTCCGTTCGTTCATTATTACACTTTGCACACACACAATACATCCTGAATCCAGAAATATCAATGTATTTATTATTGTTTTTATATGTTATTATGATCCTTTTTTGTTTTAGTTCCAGGAATTCAAAACAATATGACATGCAATACAATAGGAAGAGGAACACTTTAACAACAAGCCCAAAAAAACCCGCAACCCGCGACTACCGATATTTATAAGCAATTTTACAGAAAAACAAGCCCAAAGTCGCTTATAATAAGCGGACTTGGCTACTATGGGTCCGTCCTATTTACTGGAGGAGTGAACAGCGTTTCCATTGCATAAGAATCTTATGGGAGAGTAATGATTGTTTCAGGTTTTAGTCAAACCCTCAGGCGTTACCAGGGAAACTAAGTTAAGGCTTGTGAAAAACTTTATATTTTGATTGTAAAACGCATGAAAATATAAATGAATGGTCTGAATTTCTTTTCTTTGTCAAGTGACCATGGTATAAGCGGGATAATGCCCTTCGAGGTGTCCGTAATCAGGAGTTATAGGCCTCCACGTCGTCCATTAACTCCTGATTATGGACACCTCGTCGGGCATTATCCCTTACTTAAAAACCTGCACACACGATGAGATCAGTGTGAAAATGATAATTGAGTTATTTTCTGTCAAGGAAGTCTCACAGATGAAGCATTAAGATGGCAGATCTGTAGCAGGGCCTCAAACCTTCTGTCCTCATTACCTCCACAGTAAATACATGTTCACATAAACACGCACAGAGGGAAGATGGAGCACTCTTACAGGGTGGTGTTCAGCAGCAGAGTCGCCACAGTTGTAAAAAGGCCCGTCGTGACTTCAGGTCTATTACAAAAAAGACCACAGTCATGATTAGAAAGATCTTACTCACTGTTTACACACATGTCTAATTAGGAATCAGACTTCTGTGGACTGTAGTTAGAAAGTCATTCCAACTACAAAGTTTGCAGTCGAATAAATATACATCTCAGAAGATAATTAAACACGAAAGTCTCGCATGTAAAGTCAAATTAAAAGAAAGAAGGACGAGTTTGTGTATCGACGACAGCCGCGCTGATGAAAATGCATCGTAATGAATGAGTGGTGGTGTTTTTCTCTCTTGTCACATCATGTTTTATTCAACGGACTCCTTTATTATGAGCAGTCGTCTCTCCACCTTGTTCTACCTGTCATCATATTGCATTAGCTTTCTGAGCTAAATGCGCTGAGGGAGGATATCAGATTGCTGACAGCGATGAGACAGAGATGGATTGTGAATCAGAAAGACAAGAGACAGATCGCTGGTGGAGACACTCCTCATGTTCCTCTTCACAGCTGCTGCCAACAGCAGGACAGTTTGGTCTCATTGTGTTGTTTAAAGTCTGTGACACAACACGGAAACTCGACCTGTCTCCATTATGATGGATTCACTCATAAATGTGGCGGCTCGGTTTCAAACAGAAGAACCTGTTTTGTGATTTTGTAAAGCTGCCACTTAACCTGCTCACTCCTCCCATTAAAGCCGTCTCTGGAGACGTATATGATCTATGTGTGTGAGTGTGTGTGTGGGTGTGTGTGGGTGTGTGGTGTGTGTGGTGTGTGTGGTAAAGTTACAAGAATGGAAACAGGCTGTTTTTCTACATATTTTCAGCGATCCTGCTGTTGTTTGTTTTCTCTTTTCAGACACAAACAGTTTAGTTTCTCCCCTCAAATTACGCAAAATCAACAGTTTATTATTGTGGCTCGACATTTTTCAAATGTGCTCAATCTCTCGAAGTCTGAGGGATGTTTGGCTCTGGAGCTCTGCAGTGTAAGCAGCCTTCTTCAGTCAAATCTGAAAAAGCTTCTCCTGCAGCGAGACTCTTTCTGTCCTCACGTGACGTCAAAGAGCTTCACAGATCTGTTGACCAGCAGCTTCTGCAGGAAGACATTTACGAGGCAGTTCCCAGGCCTGATGACAGTCATAAAACACATGATATCATAATTATTATCAGTCATGAATTACTTCTTTATGTTGAAGTTATCATCCCATGGGAAACATCCGGGAATCATATTTAATAAAACATGAATAATTAAACTGTGACTGACTTTAGGCGATGGCCTTAAGAAAGAAAAGCATCATCATCATAACAATGTTGCACATGATGGAGATGTATTGACCCTCTGTTGGTTTTTCATTCTGTTTCTTGTCAAGATGTTGAGTTCAGGTGTTTTCAGCTGTGTAGTAACTAACAGATCAGTATAGAGATCAGGACACTTCATCAACACACCACTGTCCTCTGCCAAATGTGTTCATTTAATTCCAAACTTGATGATATTTAACATTATACTATAATATTTGTTGGTGAAGGTTTAGTAGAAGAGGAGGAAGAAGAAGGGAATGTTTAAAATTTAAGGAAACGTCATTTTTGGATTACACACTCCCAATGGGCCGAATGTCTGGTACTGTCACATTATTTTATGCAATATACAAAGAATGCATAGTGATTTTAAATGATGCCCAGGATTAGGCTCCTGTTCTTTTTATTTTCAGGAGGTTTGGTTTAGTTTGCATTCAGGCTTCCACCACTTGGAGCAGCAGAAACTGGAGGCTTTCAAATATCTATATGACTTTTTTTTAGGGTAGTTCAACTTTCAGCGCAGCAGTTTTCAAGCACACAACTGTTTGTATTTCTGTAATAATTTAAGTTCATAAAACCTTTGGTGTTGAGAAAAAGAAAGAAGACAGTAAGTTATCCTGTGCAGGAGCGCCCCCTTGTGTTGAGATCAGATGCTCACAACAACATGTTTCTTGGTTTTCACACACTCTTCGACTGCGACAGTGACGGGAGACCGGACAGGTTTGTCTTTTATGAAAGCAAATTCATTCACAGAATTAATACAGAATAAAAAGGGGAATTTAAGATGAGTGTGTTCATTCACATTGTTTTAGCATCTGAGAGAAGTGCACAAAATATGCTAAGGAAAACTTTTAAAAGCCACAGACTGCCTCACATTTTAGTTTAGACTTTATATATACTTCTTTTATATTGATTGATGTCTTTGTACAGTTTAGATTTCCTGCTGTGAAACAGAAACTGTCTGCAGTTTGTCTCTGACGTCTTCTTTAAGGTTTCTCGTTCAGTCTCTTTGGGCTCATCAGAGAGATTCTCCTGGGCCTCATGGGTCAGGTGTGATGCAGTCGTCACAATGTGAGTTATCAGAGTAATTGAACAAAATGCTTTACACCTTGGTATCTTGTAATGTGTGTTGTGTTTTAATGATACACTCAGATAGATAGTTTGTGTTGCAGATTTTAGCAGCGTGAGTCGTTTTAACGCCTCCTCTGAAAGTGACAGAATAACACATAATTTCCTGTAAAGACATCGATATGTAACTGTTCTGGAAGGTTCCTGGAAATAAAGCTGTAGTAATTATTGGGAAAATGTGGAGAGTGAGATGATTTACTCCTAAATTAATTCCTTGTCTAGATGGTGTTTTACTGGGTGGTGCAATCAGCTGATAAACAGTCTGTCTCTCGCTGTTTATATGGAAGAAAATGTTCACCACACATGAAGGATAATGAAGTTCTTTCACATTTATTCTTTTAGATATTACTTACTGTGTTAAGTGTTAACTGCTGCATGAATCATCTGCCCTGCTGACAAACTCTGTTTAGAAGTTTCCTTTAAATAGACACGAGACACGAGATCGTCTCCAGCCACAAATAAAACTGTTATTTATCAGCTTCTTTCCAGGAAAAACCAGGAGACTCATAAAACTAAATGTCATCAGTGTTTCCACGTCATTAAACGTGTAATTGCATCTACTGACAAACACACTGTTATAACAAACTGTGAGCCTTCCCTCAGTTACACACGTATGATGATGCTGATGTTCTGGCACATTTCCACGCCTCAATAAATCACTGATTCAGGAATTACTGCAGAATCATCTACACGTCTCTGATCACACAGCTTTTATTCCATCATCTATCACACAGCTTTAGTTCACCAAATATGATTCATTAAAAAAAAAGCAAACAGATGTATAAGATGTTCTTCTAGACAGCTGTGAAGTAGAATCATTTGATATGTGGGTACATTCTTTGATCCGAGAGTCATTTCAACCCTGAATCTGTGGTTCCTGTGTGAGCGTACAGAGCCAGCAGGTGTCACTGTGCTTCTTCTGCAGCTCCTGACGAGAGACAGAAGAGTTCTCACTCAGTCAGAGACGATTTCATCATGAAACACACAGAACGGTGATAATTAGAGTGTGATGACACTCCCCAGTTTCTTTTTAAAAACGCTGCTTTCTCATTTGTTCTTAAAGACGAAGGATCTGTGGGAAGTTTCACAGAACAAAATCCCAACAAAAGGAAACATATTCAGTGAAGATTTCAAAGAATCGTCGACCTCCTGTGTCTGTTATTTTTATTCCTCGTGAAACAGTTATTTGATGGGAAGCTTCACTTTGCAGACAAAAGTCCTCCGTGTTTCCTGAATGATGAGGAAAATCCAAAATGAAATCAAAGAAAGGTTTTAATGTCTTTTGTTTGAGGCATTACAGCGAATATGTTTATCAGACAGTGTTTTTTTGTTGTTGTTGTTGTTGTTGTGTTGTGGTTCTCCAGCTCCTGTGTGTGTGTCAGCTGCTGTGTTGCAGAGGTTGTCGACCACTGCAGAGTCTGTACAGTCCGCTGGTGTTTCGTACCCCGACCACGTACCTCAGAGTTTACTCCTTCTGGCTGCAGGACCTTACTGTGTGTGTGTGTGTGTGTGTGTGTGTGTGTGTGTGTGCGTGTGTGTGTGTGTGTGTGTGTGTGTGTGTGTGTTATAATTGCTGCTGACACAGGTCACATGCACACACACACACACACACTAGCACACATGCATAAGAGGACGTGAAGATGTGTGTGTGTGTGTGCATGTTCATACACAGTGTGACCAAACCAACGTGATTAATTACTGAGCACCATTCACTCTCCCCTGGTGGACACACACACACACACACACACACACACACACACACAGTTCTCATGTCCATTGAGAGAGATAAAGAAAGAAAAACGGTGAAACTGAGTAAAACATAAAATGGAGAAATGGTGGATTCAAGTGTTACTAAAGTGACGCTTCATAACAAATTATTGATTTCATTCTCTTTTTACAGTTTTGCTGGTTGCCTGAAGGTTTTATATGCATTCAGTCAGTGGAGACGCTGAATATTGGAGCATCGTATGAAATTTTAAATGTTTTCATGGTTAGAATTAGATGGTACAGCCGAGTTTATACTGCTGTAAAATTTGATTCACAGACATTCATGTTCTATTATATACTGTCAGGGCCTGTCATTAATCTCCTCCTTGTGTTATCAACAGATATCTCACACACCGCAGATGCTCCTTAATAATTTGATAAATCTGCAGCTTGTTTAAATGTCTGGTGATGTTTTCTCACCTTTTGGATTCAAGCCGTCAGGGAACATCAGCTGCTGTTTGCTTTGTTCCCTCACAAATGCTCATATTGATTAATGTCTCGTATTAAAATAAAGACAAAATGCACTGTGCAATAATGCATCAGTCTTTTCCACCGCACACATTCTGACATGTTATTATAAAGATGGCTCTGTGCAGCAGTCAGCAGTGACAGTACGATACAGAAACTGCTAAATGGAATTCATCCATCGTTAATTTCATTATTTGCTCTGCTTTTCTTTTGCTACATCGCCAAAATCCCTCCCTGTTTACTGTCAGCAGTCTTATTTGAGCGTACAAGTTCTGATCAGCCTCAAAAAATGTCATAGATCCAGCAAACAAATACCAAACAAATACACCAACTGAGGAGGAAAGGTGGAAAATCAAACACAAACACGAGCTACAGACATCCAGTTATTATGCTGCTGATTGACAGTCTTGATATAACCTCTGTTACACAAAGTGTGGGGTCGGGCTGAATACAGACGTTCATCAGAATACAGTTTAATAAGGTAAATGCGGTTGATTCAAGTATTACACCATGGAGCCAATCAACAAGTGATTCCACTTGAAGTTGCTGTATAATTTTCTGATTTTCCTCTTAACATTGAACCCCAGTGAGCCTCGCTGCAACACTTCGTCTCCTCGGTGTGAGGGTCAGTCAAGTCTTCTGGTCTTTTGATGAACGCAGTGGCGCGTTTTTCCAGGAAATTCACTGTTCGCTCGCCGTGTAACGTCTGAGGGAAAATCCTGCAGCCCAACCAGGGTCAGAGCTCAGCACAGTGTAGATACCACTGGTTGGAAGAAAAGCTGAATGCAGTGTAACACTTCATGGAACCAACACAATGTGAGATGCATGTTAAAAATATGGATTATGAGTCAGACTGGCAGAGGTTACGGACTCATACTGCAGCAGCACAATGCTAATTTTGCTTATTGTGAATATAAAGGGAGGCAGATTTCATTAGAAATGTGCATAGATAACGCACTATTATAAAGGGAAAAGCAAAAATAAGTCAATAATAATGATTTCCTTGTTTAATATGTGCACAAAAACAAGTCCCAACCAGACAAATGATCCATAAATACCACCATGTTTTAACACTAATATGCTCATTATTCTGAATGCAGCACAAAACTTTCTCTCTTCTCTCTGGACGGTCGACAGGAGGCCAGCGGCGTCGATGGTGGCTTCTGTTCAGAAAATAACAAACCTGACAAACTTGAGTGTCACAGCAGCAGCTGATGTCGTCTGTTCAGAGAGCGGCACAGTAAAACATGAAACTCTCCGACGTGACAGATGTCACTTAGAACTGTATTTCTGAACACTGATAAAGTGTCAGCGACGGATCGGGGACGAGAGATTTGTGTCAGAAGAAGAAACTGACATTGCTGCAGGACTCAGGAAAGAATCAACTGTATGTAAAGTGTTTCAGTGTTTTTGACCAAATCTCTACTTGGTTTTTGCGATATATGTTGTTTTAAATGTTATGGCCACTTCTATTGTAAGAAGTTTAGATAAAGTGATACATAACTTTCCTTTCCTATGACTCATGTTTCAGTAGATGGTATGAGGATGGGCAGGCAATATCAAAGATTTCCTCTATGAGTGATGAAGCTGCACAGAGGGGCGCTGTATTAAAATGTCAGAAAAGATCTATCAGAAAAGTCACTCAGCTGTGAAAAAGGATGCAGTTTTATTAAAAATAAAAGTTAAAGGACTGTGACACGATGGCAGACGTCGGAGTGCCTTCTGGTTATTTCTGCTGTCAAACTGTTTAACCTGAGATTGATGAGATTTCGGAGCATTTCTGACAACACGCGCTTCCTCCTTTGAATAATGAATCTCCCACCTGTGTGTCCTTTCTTTGTTTTTCCCACACAGTCTTCGCGCTGATGTGTCTTGTTTGCACTCTTTTTTTTTTCCAAATTTCAGTCACGTAGTGTAACACTGACAGACAAGACAGGAGGGATGGCAAGTGACAAATCTAATCATCTGTAAATCACCTGAAATTACCTGTGAGGTTGATAACACGCAGCTCGATGTGAAGCAGCTCACGTCTGCTGCTGTTTCCAGTGGAGTTGATGTTCAGATCTAAGAGAAAAAGCTGCATCTCAAACCAGTATAAATATGTCTATCATATACATTTTGCTGCTGACAATGTAAAGAACAATTACTGGAGCGACCTTAAAGCTCGTACATACCCACGACTAGCGGTCTAATTGATTGAAAGCACCTGTGTGGGAGTGCTGGTCCTTTTAAAAGGTCCAGTGTGGAGGATCTTGCAGGGAGGACACGTCCACACCACTTTGTGAAAATGGCTGATATTCTAAAAGCATCATTTAGTGAAGCAGCTTGTACCGATACATGTTAATAAATAAGAATTCTTCTCGCTCTGTCAGCACCTTCAGTTGTAATTGGCTGCTGCTGATTGTGGTTAAAGATTATGACACAGTTTACTACGCTGGATGGCGTTTCTCAAACTTTATGTGATGTAACCACCTCCAAAAAATGTTAGGCCCACAAAATACCACCTTCATGATCGACCTTAAAGGGATATTCCGGTGTAAATTTAATCCATGGTCTAAATCACCGTGAAACTGTGTTAGACTCCCTCTCGAGAGATCAAGTTAGCAGACCGCTAATTTACGGAGTTTTATCAACCTCAGAAACGACCACACGACAACAATACACTGCAGTAAATGGATCCAAATATAAACCGCCACCAAAAAGCCACAAATAATGCTCAGAACAGCACCAAACTTCAGCAACAGTACAAATAGGGTCTCAGCACATAGTCCGGGGCATCTAACCTCCGCTAGCTTAGCTGGATTTCTATTGTGAAGCTAAAAACAGAGTTCAGCTCTCCTCCATCAGCTTCCGTGTCGGGGAAGTCCCGACGCGACGATTACCGAGTTCGGTTAGAAATGCTCAATTCCGTTCTTTTCCCTGTCCGCTCTCGATAATAACTGTTATAAACTGGCAGGTAAGACACATATGAACTTTGATTGCTTTTCCATGGAGTCATAATCATACATTTTCATCCATGAGCCGCGGAACTCTACTGCACTCGGTAATCGACTCGTCGGGACTTCCCGTCAACAGGAAGCTGCTGCAGAAGAGTGGTAAATTTAGTCAGCTTTTCAGTAGAAATCCAGCTAAGCTAGCAGAGGTTAGATGCCCCGGACTATGTGCTGAGACCCTATTTGTACTGTTGCTGAAGTTTGGTGCTGTTCTGAGCATTATTTGTGGCTTTTTGGTGGCGGTTTATATTTGGATCCATTTACTGCAGTGTATTGTTGTCGTGCTGTCGTTTCTGAGGTTGATAAAACTCCGTAAATTAGCGGTCTGATAACTTGATCTCTCGAGAGGGAGTCTAACACAGTTTCACGGTGTGTTAGACCATGGATTAAAATTACACCAGAATATCCCTTTAAAGCCGGCCAGCTCTATTCATCTTAATGTTTTGTCCCGTTAGCTGCCGTCATTAGCAGGTGCTGTGATGCTTCAGTAGCCACCAGCTCTCATGTTCAGCTCGCCGTCACCAACTTCAGTTTGAACCGGGCTGTCCAAATACTCTCTGCCCAATGCTTCCTGTTTGGAAGCATGATTGTCGGGTTTTTAAATCTTTAATTCTACCTCAGTGTACTATCTTGCGTTACAGTTTCAATTTAGCTTGTAACTAATCATGGATGAGCAGGAGATATAAAAAGCTCATTCTAAGGCAATGAAAACTCAACGATTCTCAGTTTCAGGTAAACTGATAAAAACATAATGATGATTATTATTTTCCATTTCTGCCAATAGATTCCCCCAAAAATCCTACACACTGCACCTTTTAAAGGAATAGTTCCCTTCTAAGTAATAAGATTTTTTTAGCTACCCAGAATGAAAAAAAAAAAAAAAAAAAAGGAAGACTTTTAATGTCACAGTGAGATTATCTTAGTTTAGCTTAATTACTGAAATGTCTATGGGATTAGTAGCAGCTCTGATCAAAGCAGCTTCCCCCTCGTCCCCTCTTCACACACTGAAGAGCTCTCTGAATCCATTAATCTGTGCATCCATTTCCATTTCTACCCTCCATTCACACACTCAATCCCTGCCTTCCAGATTTACCGCCACGGCTCTGGAGATGTTCTGCCTGACATCCTCAGCTCCCCGTCAGCTTGCAGGCGGCTCTTTACCGTCTCCGTCTCACCGAGTCAGATGGCCAGACGGAGCGTTACAGAACAACAGAAGGGAACAACGCATCAGGAACATCATCGTTTAAAAACACATTCTTTTGTAACTCATGTACAATGTCTTTATTGTACTAAAGTAGTTCAAAGTTCATTTCTACTTTCACAAATACAGACTCACCAAACCAGTGATAATAACACCACTATAATGGAACTACTCTCTGTTATTGGCTCCCACTGCCTGAAGGGTGCTGGCTAGAAATATCCTATGCAGCAGACGAATAAAGAAAATGAGTGGCAGAAGACACAGTCTCTGAAGATAGAGACACTTCATACACATCTAGTGGGTCATAAGTGACGATACAGAGGGATATCTTATGTATGAGTCCAAACATTGTTTTGTTTTTAAGGAAGATCCTGCATTATACAACTTTAAGATACTTGTCAAGGGAGATTTTGGGGTGCCTAAAGAACAGTTTTACATGCTTTAATACTCAGTGCCCCTCCCCTCCATGTTTGAGCTCCTGTCTCTTTAAGGCCCCTCCTCCTGTGCACCCAGTCTCCTCTGATTGGTTAGCTCACACATGCCTGAAGTAGCTCAGCTAACAGCAACAGAGCGGCTTTACTAAATTAATTCCTACGTGCCAAAGTAGCCGCTAGGCATGCATATGTATATGTGTGACATAGTGTGATGTCACAAAGTCACACAATAAAGGCGGGACTACAGATGAGGCGTTTCAGGAGCAGTGTTTTCTGTGGGACAGGGCAGCTTCCCACAGACTGCCTTTTTAACTTTCAAGACCTTTTACATGCAGAAGAATCTTTACAACACACTAAAGTATTTATATTCAAGGTCTCCTTTAATAAGACTTTGAAGCAGTCGACTATCAGTGTTGCAAACTGAACATCGAGCTAAAGTAGCCAGCAGTAATCCCAAGACTGATTAAAGAGACATGAGTATTCGCTGTACAGTCAGCTCTGAGGGGTCAGCATCACGCTGTGTTTGTATTATATTTCCGAGCATCCAGTGATCACCAGTTTGCTTCCCTCAGGAGGTTTCTCGCAGCATCATCATCAGGTTCTCTCTGATTAGTAACTGACTCATAAATGTGGCACCGTCCTCGCCGTGCAGCAAACTGCTGCCGCTGTCCTCCTCCTCGTTACCATGGTGATTACAATATGAACCAGCTGGCTTGGAGTTTGTTTCATATTTTTTTTGCTCATCATTCCTTTGCCCTCTCCTCCTTTCTTACAGTTTCCTCTTTCCGTCTATCTTCTGGGATTAAAGGCAGGGTATCAGCCCCTCTCCTCTTTTCCAAAGCCAGTCAGTTGCAGACCCAAGCAGTGAGGGGGATTATCCCTCTATTTCTATTAGTCACACACTCATAAGCCATGTATCACTCTGAAGCTTTGTGTCAGCAACTCCACACCAAGAGTGGAGAGACTTCTCATTATTGGCGGATTGAGAGGTTTTGGCTTACACACAGAGCGCAATATTCTGAAAGTCAAGTCGTGTTTGAGGCAAGGCGAATGTATTTCACAGATTACGACATGGTGTAATATGTTTTTACTTTCGCTGCTGCTGTGACTTCCTAATTGGAACATTAGTTAAAGTTAGATAAATGAGGCTGCAGTAGAAATGTTCTTTAATTACACACATTTGTTAAGAGACGTCAGAAACATCTTTAAGTGGTTATAAACCACGTGTTGTGTTTGTGTGTGGGTCGTTCAACAGTTCTGGTGTCATGGCTCGTTGTTTGTTACAGTTATAGCGCTGCTTGGCACGCTGACAAGTTGATATATACATGATGAGGCTCTTGAATGGTTTTTGTAATTGCCGCCTCGAGCAGCTAACTTTCAACCGCTCCACCTTTCTTCTCTGCAGACACCGCCATGCTGCTCTTCTCCTGCATTTCCCCTCGTCACAGTGTGAGGTAAGAGGCACCTTGGCACTCGGGGAGACTGCATCTTTACTCTCACTCAGGCAGATGGTTTAAATGCACTGACCTTGAGTTACGACATCGGCATCGTGGCTCCCTGGTTCCTTCTTTTCCCCCCTTTTGTTTCACCGCCCTTCAAATCTAACAGTCTCGTTTCCCATCACTTCCTCTCTGGACTGCTGCTTACTTGTACATGGCAGAATAAATAAATCATGTGAGAGGATTTTCAAATTCTAGTTGTAAACCTGTCCTGACGCATGAGCATCGCTAACTCCCGCAAGAGTTAAGTACGCTTATGTGCTGGCTGTAGATGGAAGAGGAGCGAAACAAGGCCTCATACAGAACCATCAGTCGATCAGTGTGATGCAGAATCAGAGTATTAAACGTATATTCCGGTGTAAGTTTAATCCATGGTCTAAATCGCTGTGAAACTGTGTTAGACTCCCTCTCGAGAGATCAAGTTAGCAGACCGCTAATTTACGGAGTTTTATCAACCTCAGAAACGACCGCACGACAACAATACACTGCAGTAAATGGATCCAAATATAAACCGCCACCAAAAAGCCACAAATAATGCTCAGAACAGCACCAAACTTCAGCAACAGTACAAACAGGGTCTCAGCACATAGTCCGGGGCATCTAACCTCCGCTAGCTTAGCTGGATTTCTACTGAAAAGCTGACTAAATTTACCACTCTTCTGCAGCAGCTTCCTGTTGACGGGAAGTCCCGACGAGTCGATTACCGAGTGCAGTAGAGTTCCGCGGCTCATGGATGAAAATGTATGATTATGACTCCATGGAAAAGCAATCAAAGTTCATATGTGTCTTACCTGCCAGTTTATAACTGTTATTATCGAGAGCGGACAGGGAAAAGAACGGAATTGAGCATTTCTAACCGCACTCGGTAATCGTCGCGTCGGGACTTCCCCGACCTGGAAGCTGATGGAGGAGAGTTGAAATCTGTTTTTAGCTTCCCAATAGAAATCCAGCTAAGCTAGCGGAGGTTAGATGCCCCGGACTATGTGCTGAGACCCTATTTGTACTGTTGCTGAAGTTTGGTGCTGTTCTGAGCATTATTTGTGGCTTTTTGGTGGCGGTTTATATTTGGATCCATTTACTGCAGTGTATTGTTGTCGTGCGGTCGTTTCTGAGGTTGATAAAACTCCGTAAATTAGCGGTCTGCTAACTTGATCTCTCGAGAGGGAGTCCAACACAGTTTCACGGTGATTTAGACCATGGATTAAACTTACACCGGAATATCACTTTAAATATGTCGAATACTTTGATATACGTAATATAGACGAATATGGAAGAAATGAATGTTAACTAGTTCATTTTGATCTGTGTGAGCTGAACTTTGCTCTTGTGATGTGTGAATTATCACAACACCACCTCTTCATTAGTACGTGAAGGTTGTCGATTCTACAGTGAATGTATAATACTCACATTAAGATTAATATAGGGTTTCCTTTGTTGTTGATTCTATAAGTAAACTGAGATTTTGGCAACATGGTTTTTTAGTAGAAACAAGTGTTTTCTCGCCTGTGGAGTTAATGAGGAAACTGTGAATGTGACAAGTTCTCTTAAATCACAAATCAGTTCTCACTTCAGTCTGTTAGTTGTTCCCGTCATTATTACTACAGAAGGCAGCGCTTCTCTCCGCGGTGCTGAAACACCTCGCTGACCGTCACAAACACAAACCTAAACAGTGTGTTTAGACAAAGTCTCCAGTGGTTCTGATTTGTTAAACTTAGAACTTAGAACTGAAAATATTCCTTTTCAGAAGCACTTTTCATTAGTCTCATTTGCAGGTCTTGATTATTATGGGATTGATTGTTTATTACTTTTTGAATCGGTTTGTCGTCTGTTGGTATTGTTCACAGTTTTATTGTCTTATTAAGTTCTCATTAAGTTTTGCTTGTTTGCATGGTAATGATCAAATGATCTGTTGCCTGCTATTCTGTCATGAATCAAGATCCTGTATCAAAAAGTAAAAAAATGACTTTCTGTTTATGAGTTAATATTTAATGCTGTGAGTCTGCAGAGTGGTTTAACCGTCATCTTAAAGGTATTTTATTCCTAATAAGTGAGGATGTTTCAGTTTATTGTAGAGGTGCTGCTGCTGAGGGTGCGATCGCAACATGTTCACAACAAGGAAACAGAATCCTGATAAAGCATGCACACTTAAAATATACGTAGATCAGAGCGACAACGACGTGATCTCATGCACACAATCATCATCATCAATCATCCGATCACATGTAGGATGAAATTAAATGACTACTGGTCTCACTCAAGAGATGTGAGGATGATGATGATGATGACGCATGTCTGTGAATCTGTCAACAAAATACTTCGCTTGCAATTAATATCAACTTCAACCCGGGGAAGAGTGTGTTTGTGTGTGTGTGTGTGTGTCCAGGACTGAAACTTAATCCTCCTCGTGTCACTTGAAAAAGCAGAAATAGAAAAAAGCAAACTGTGTTAGACATTTTAATGCACATTGGACTTCGGGCACAGGAAGCTGTTGATGGCCGAGTCTCTGTGCATTCAAATGTGAACGAAGCTCCAAAAGGCTCCTGCAGAGGAAAGTCTGATGCGATGAAGTACACAGGAAGTCAATGTGCCATGAAAAATCCTCTGGACGGTGCTGCAGGGAGGAGTAAACATTTTATGGATAATTTTTCGGTTTTCTAAAGTCAAATAAAACTGAAGTCAGTCTTTGTTTCAGTGTCTCACGAATCTGAATTCTGAATGTTCATCTTTCTGCCCTCCTTAATCTTTCTATTCTCAGTGAGCAATGAGCACAGTTTCACTCTCGGCTGTGAATGTGATATATTCTAACTCTTTAAACTTTTGACACGGCGCTCCAGACTAATATTAAGTACTTCTTTGTACAAGAGCTGTGCCTGTGCCATGTCTCTTCATTAAGAAAACAAATATCAAATTAGCGCGAGCATTTCAAGAGTCTCAAGCAAACGCTAACTGGCACACTCCTCAGGCAGAAACTTCCTGTTTGTTTTATGCTGCTTTTTTAATGTGGTGTCTTGTTTTTCAGTGACGTGACCTGATTATTTTTTTTTGCCAAAACATAGTGCAATCACAGGAAACCTTCAGGTCTAATTCATTAAAATAGAATAAAAATGCAGTAAGTCTAGCAAGAAATTCAGTGACCTATTTTCCCTCAAAGTCCTTTGAGACACACTCAGTCATACAGCACAAAGACAAAGTCTAAACTCACAAGTGCAATTCTGCATTTACAAAATAATATTAAAGCCACTTCCAAACATCACAGAGCGTATTATTGACCTGTGATTAGTTTTTACCTTCAGGCCTTTTGAAGCAGAACATGAACAGAAGCTCCGGCCTGTTCAACAGTCGCACTGAGTCGTGACATTCATGATGAAGGAACTCAGCCTGCTTTAACCTTTTTTTTATACCATGGTCTGGGGGAATACTGGATTCTGATTGGCTGCAGGGTGTCCATTAACCCCTGATATATGGACACCTACTAAGTAGTTCCAGTCAAATTGTCTGTTCACCGCTGTAAATCAATGCGCTACCTGGTGTATCAAATCTGAATATTATATTTCCAACACTGGCTTCAGTCCGTCAGTCCTTCAGTGTCTTATCCTCTGAACACCACAGGGTGGCGACTGTAACACACAAGCTGCAGAAAGTTCACTTCCCCTCTAAACTTACTGATCCGCGAATAATCTCACATCCTGTTCGCTGTTCAGCTCTCTGCTTCAGGCTGCGGCCACAGTAACGTTACACACGGCCGGTCATTTGTTCGTGAAAATCTTGATATTGAATTGGGGACAATGACATGACTGGTTAGCTAGCTAGTCTTGTTGTTAAACATAAACCATACGCAATGTTATTGACTTTGAATCTTGCTAGCATAGCGTTAGCTTTCTGGCTCATCGCTGAGCGGACTAGAATATCTCCCGTTGCCAAGTCGTATCTATGGTCCGTCCTATTTACTGGAGGAGTGAACAACGTTTCCGTTGCATAAGAACCTTACAGGAGAGTAATGATTGTTCCAGGTTTTAGTCAACCCCTCAGGCGTTACCAGGGAAACTAAGTTATGGCTTGTGAAAAACTTTATATTTTGTTTGTAAAACGCATGGAAATATGAATTAATGGTCTTAATTTATTTTCTTTGTCAAGTGACCATGGTATAAGCAGGATAATGCCTGACGAGGTGTCCATAAACAGGAATTAATGGACTTCGCGGAGGCAGCGCGTCGGACGGTTCTTAGGCCTCCGCATCGTCCATTAATTCCTGTTTATGGACACCTCGTCAGGCATTATCCCTTACATTAATTACACCTGCCAATAAGACCTGATATCAATGTGACATTAAATTAGAATGTAATCATAAGAGCATGTAATATCACAACTAAAGATACAAAGTTTGCATTGTCAGTTAAATCCGATTATACAGGCATATTTATTTATTTATTTTTTATACACTATGTTAATCCCGAAGTGGGGAATTTTTTCTTTTTTTTTTGTATCATCATTTAGCATCATGTTTGAATAAAATGTGTTAATTCATATTAAATTCATAAGGTCCTTGTCTACCAGACTGTTGTCACATGGCAGCCATTTTCCTCTGACATCACACGCAGGGTGAGAAGCTCTAAAGCTTTTATGAAAAGGAGAAGACTCTCCTTCTTGGCTGCTAAAATGGCTAAAGTTAGCATTAGCTACCATTCAGTTCTCAGCATCGCGGCCAGTGTTGCCAACTCAGCGACTTTCTCGCTAGATTTAGCGACTTTTCAGACCCTCTTAGCGACTTTATTTCTAAAAAGCGACTAGCGACAAATTTAGCGACTTATTCAGATCAGCGAGAAATATATTATATTGTAATTCACATGCTGCTCAGAGTCATCGCAGTCCACGGCTCCTCTGCAGCAGCGCCGGGGTCCCTCCGGTGGGGGCAGGCAGGAGCGGACGCCGCGGCCGCTCACTCTGTGGATTTGAGACCGGATGTTGTTTACTCTGTTTTGATCTGGTAATTCTCTGTCTTCTTAGTCTTTCGCGGTTCCACTGGTACTTTACCGGCGATAACCTGAAGCTGCTGAGTCTAGATCTTCACTCTCACTCTTTCTCTCCAGATTAAGATGTTCCTCTAGCTTGTAACAAAGTTTGATCTTCTCCCTTTACTGTTTTTACTTCAAATATATTTGTCTCTGTAGTGAGTTTGTGATTATTTGATAAAGATTTCTCTATATATGGCTTAAAATAATCTCCCCCTCAGTGCAATAGACACAACCAGTAAGCTATATGCAAATTGGTATGTGATTACGTCATCAATATGTAAATGAGCGTATGACGTCATCTGGCGACTTTTAGCGACTTTTGGAGCTAGTGCTGGCTACTTTCATTGGAAAAGAGTTGGCAACACTGATCTCGGCTGATGTGACACTACAGAAATGGTACAGCTACATAATTTAAACTCATCCACCGCTAAATCTGTGTTCACTGTTAGTTAGTTAGCAGTAGGGAGAGACAGTTAGCTCAACTTATGTTGCAAACTGTGGGTCAGATGTTTACACTTCGATCCGTTAGATTCCTTCAGGAACTGCTTTTGAGTTTTTATAGTTCCTCCTCTAAATGTAGGTGATCTGAGGTTCTTTGAATATCCCCAGAGTTCCTCGAGGCTCTCATATTTCCACAAACTCCTGAGCCAAATATGCGTCATAAAAGCTGTTAAATGCTCCATTTTGTTCAGCAGTCAGTTGCTAACTGTGTCTGTCTGCTGGTTGGTGCTGAGCAGGGATGTACAGGGGATATTTAAATCTTCTCATGCAGGCAAACAGCTGCCTGCTGCAGCCAAAGAGTGTTTCTGTGAGAGCGCTGAGAGGGAACCAAGAGTGAAATACAGGCCGAGCTCAAACTCACTCAGCTGCAGACTCAGGTGATAATTCTCTGCAGGTTCACCACATTGTCATTGTCACGCTGCTCTCAGTGTCGCCTGACAGATAGTTATTATAGAATATAATTTACAGTCGCTTTAAAGAAAACGGAACAAAGGTCAGAACAATGCATGCGTTCCTGATTAAATTAACTGACCAGGTGAGTGTAAAGATGAGTGATCGAGGCTCTGAATGAATGTGCTGGCTTTCAGTTTCACTGTGATGAGCGAGTCGTGTGAGGAAGACGTCGGCGAGACAACATCGACCCCCAGAGAGCGCCGAGGCTGCAGCTCCACTCATTTCACATTCCCCTCACATCTTTCTTTAATTAAGGGGATCAATATTGTTTCCTGTGCGCCTCTGAGTTTGCAAGAGACTTTATTTTGTGCTTTCTGCCACTTGATGTCAATGTCAATCTCGTTCTCTCTAATAGACTGGATTCACCTGGACGGAGTTGCCTCGACTCCAGACTCCATCTGTCCATCTATCTGTGTAAACTTGATGTGAACCCGGCTTGTGAACTCATCAAGACTTGACTGTAGGCAACACACGCGGGTTAATTTATTGTGAATTACACCGTTCGCTCACAGTTCTCACTGAATGACTCACAGCTCAATTATCTTGCATTTCTTCAGCACATGCAAAATCATGACTAGCGGCAGCAAAGGTTGTCATCAGCACGCTGCAGCAGTCACACCGGCGGGGCGTGTGTGTTCTCAGGTCTCGACTCGTGAACATCTCGGCTCATGTTTGATTCATCGGAGTCTGTTTATTTACTTAAATTGAAGCTCACATGAATGCAGAGCCGATACGTGTCATCGCTGCTGGATAACGAGTGCATTCACATGTCAGAAAATAATAGGAATCTGGATCAACTGTAAGCGATTTGAATATCTTTTCATTCATTCAAGACGACAACATCTATTCCTCTGTATGAATATATATTGAAAACTTTGCACTTATAGGATTCTCTGGGAGCGCAGTCATTATCTCTGAGTCTCTGGGTCAGAACGAATCTGCCCCGGGGTGAAAAAAGGCAGGAGGGAGGCATGAAAACACGCAGCAAAAACAGCGTGAGAAAGAAACCTGCCGCGTGTTTGTCTGTGGTGTGAGTGCACGATGTTGGTGGACGACACGTGTGAAACAGAGGTCTGTTTCTTCAGCTGACACGGTGAAGGGAAGCCGTCACCTACAATGCATAAGCTTCAACACTCCTGCAAAAGTGAAATATTTGAATATATTGCATGTACAGGTGGGTGTGTGCGTCTGGCTCGGGAACAAAGCACTTCTACTCATTTGAATTCCCGGGGAGTCTGATCTGCAGAGAAATCAGCAGCTGTCTTTTGCCATTACATCAGATGGCTAAGCAGCATGGAAGCTGCAAATGTTTTGAATTTAACTTGCCTAAACTCCCAAAATGCAGAGCGTAACTCAATCGGAATAAATGGGTTATTTCACAGAGACAGCATCGCCCTTATTGTGTGTGTCACTGTGCCGTCTGAGACACGCCTGCACGTCTTTTTGTGAGTATTTTTGTGCGTTTGTATCACAGCTCCTTTCCAGCTCTACTCCTTTTTTAAAAGCATCGTGGGTGCAGTTAGGTGGAGATGGATCCACAGATGATATATCATTGAGGAGCTAAACTGTAGGGGGGAGCAGTACATCAGCCCCTCCAGATACCTGACATCGTGCAGCGGTACACCTGAATCCAAAATGCCTCTGGTTCCCCACCGCCCCCACCAACAGCGCAGACTATGAAGAATTCTGATCACCGACCCTGTCCTCTCACAGGGCTGAGCGTGGACACCCTGGAGGCGGCGGCAGGAGGGCGGATGATTCATTTATCTCAGATAAAGCCTCCCACTCTCTCCTCAATGAGCTGATGCAGCTACGCTGTACAAAGGAGTGCTTCAAGTGTTCATTTGTACCAACTGTCATGCAGCTGCACAAAGTGTTCTGCCACAGTCGATATCTATATCTACTCCGCTGGTTGCTCTGTTCTTGCTATAGTGACATTGAATCTGTATGTCAGCAGTATGTTGTATATCTTTAGCAATATCTTGGTCGAAGATAAAGCATGAAAAAAAGATGCATGTTGTTCGATCGAGGTTACCGAGTATCAGAACAGCAGCTAAAGCAAACCTATGGGGGCAGACATAACCAAAAGTGAAACTTAAGGATGTCTGCCCCCATAGGTTCGCTTTAGCTGCCTTCCTGATATCTGGTCAATATTGTGCAAAAAATTCACGTTATTTTTCCTACTGACAGCACTCGGTAACCTCGATCAACAGAGATATGAGTTAAAAACGGCCGAAGTTCTCCTTTAAAATTGGAGAAAACATATTTATTAGCCGCGTCGGCTTCTAGACGTTCTAGAAAAGAGTTTGGACTTTCTGTGCACTGGAGCCACATGCAGCTGCATTATCAGCATAATACCAACATATTTACTGTATGTGTTCCCCTCAATTACTCATCAGTCTGAATCATTAACAGCGCACATTAGACAGGCTATCCTTCACAAGGTACAAGGTTAGTTTTTTTTATCATTTTACAACACCAGGGTTGCAAAACAAGAGTCCCTTTATGCTTCATCACAGAAAACAATAAAAACAAAGAAACTATTTGGAGGAGTGGAGTGTAGAGGATGAAGAGGAGTCTGAGGAGTGAAGCTGCTCTGTTGTCTGGTCGCAGGGAAGCAGACAGCTCTGTATCTTTTGCCAGACTGTGTCTGTGGTGGATGTTGTCTGTGCAACACTCTGCTACACGATATGAACTCTCATTGTTTCGTGCTTAATGCGGCCCAGGATGGTGGTGTCGTCCGCACACTTGACACAGTTTTGATGTCTGGGGGTGTAAAGTGTGAACAGGAGGGTGATTAGCACAAAGCCCTGGGGGGCTCCAGTCAGCTTCCTGGGTTAGATTGTGTTGAACGCTGAGCTGAAATCAACAAAACTGTTTCTGATGTAGCAGTTGATTTCAAGGTGTGTTCAGACTGAGTGGAGGGCAGTGGATACGGCATCCTCTGTGGACCTGTTGGTTCTGAACGCATACAGATGAGGGTCCGGACTGACAGGGATGTTGTCTTTGATGTCACAGGGTGGTAATTATTAAGACCAGACGCTGCAGTCGTTTCTGTCTTGCTGTCTTGAGGCAGGTGGTCTCTGCTGATGTCTTTTCTTTCCCTACTTAGTACCAACTTTCTGTCTTGCTCTGTGGTCCAGAACCTACTTTTATCTCACAAGAATGTGACCTTTAAGCTACAATCAATACTAAAAAAAATCATCAAAACTACATTTTCTCTCAGTCTACTTTGTCACCTCCAGATAATGTTCATTGCGTCTTTGAAACAGGAGATGTGATGTACTGAGAACGACAGTGTGCACACAGTGTTGTACAGCACCTGTCGTTAGACACCATATATTTGTCGCAGTATTCTCAGTATGCACCTAAACGCTTGTCCTTTCTTGCTGTTATCAATATTTTGCTTCCAGACAGACTCTCCTCATTAAAGTTTCATCCACTTATCTAATCTACTCTTTCTGATTAGGATGAAATGCAAGCTAAGGCTAAATTCAGTCCCCATCAGCTGATGGGAATCAAAAGGACGAGGCTAACATCAGCCTCCGACGTGGATGTTTTGCTCTGAACACATTGCAGCACGAGGGAATGAAAAGAGTGACCTTCCTTTGTAAATATTCAGAATTCATTCATGTTTGTTTGTCGCTTGGCCGTCCGTCGCTGCAGCATGGAGCGCTGAAGATAAGCTCCCCTAGTTTTAAACATCTGGCTCCAGTTCAGCATGTGGTAATTAGTGAGTAAGAGGCGGCAAGAAGCACACTCATGACGAGGAAGAGGAGTAGTGAGGGAATCACAGGGAGTGAGTAGAAGAAGGGAGGGAGGTGGGTGTCCTGGAAGGTGTTTATTATGTGGCTACAGAATGAAACAGAAGGAATGTTTTAGAGCAGTTGTCCGTGTTCAATGGCAGCTTTTGTTCAGCAGGTTGTAATTATCACACCCACTCGGTCTCACAAATAAAGAAGCGACGCCGGGTGACTCTGAGGGGAGATCCGGTGAAACACTGCATACACAACACTGTTCAGAAGTTCAGAACACAGATACGATTACAGGCAAACCATATCGTGTCGTTTGTATGCAAACTTTGGACACTGTTATCAGTTTCAGTTTTTTATTTATGTCCTTTATGATTCATGATCATTGTAGCTTTTCCACTTTTAATTTTGCTCTCTGTCTCGGATCCTTCATGTTCTCACTGTTGTATCTACAAGAAATAAAATTCTTTGGGGGCAAAATGCAAAACAAGATATGAAAAAACCTTCTTAATAGCAGCGCTGGAAACAATAGCCTTTGAGTCGGTCACAGAGTTCACTATAATCTTCATGTATACACATTTCAAATGACATTACCTTTGTTTAATCGGGTGCCAGCTGAGGATGTAAGCTGTTCGACCGAGCCAACACTGCAGCTTATACATTTCACGCAAAACAAAAGATCTTGTATCTCAGAGTCATTGATGTGAAATCCTTTTGCAGGCTGAATAACACAGAAAACATAAAAGGTTTCTTTCCTGTTTGTCGGCACATAAGAAACAGACAGCAGATATATTCTACAACACGTGGCTGCACAGTGAAATCAGGGGAGTTCAAATTGAGTTTTGAGGATGAATTTGAGAGTCTTGCAGTCTGAGGGAAGAAGCTGCTCTGTCGTCTGATGTTACAGCAGCAGAAACTTCTGAAGGGAGCTGTCTCCTGGTGTCCTGTCCTCTGTGCAGACACTTCACCTCTCCTCACATCGATATCACTGATGCTCGTTGGGTACCGATGATGTTCTGGGCGGTTTGAATCCACTGCTGTGGAACCAGTTTGTGATGTTTTGTGATGACAGCAAGAGGGACTGCAAAATAAGTTCGCATTTGTAAGACTGATTTTGGAATTCAAACACAAAAATGTCATCGGACTGAAAATATACAGACACATTAATTAATTAAAGGGATATTCCGGTGTAAATTTAATCCATGGTCTAAATCACTGTGAAACTGTGTTAGACTCCCTCTCGAGAGATCAAGTTAGCAGACCGCTAATTTACGGAGTTTTATCAACCTCAGAAACGACCGCACAACAACAATACACTGCAGTAAATGGATCCAAATATAAACCGCCACCAAAAAGCCACAAATAATGCTCAGAACAGCACCAAACTTCAGCAACAGTACAAATAGAGTCTCAGCACATAGTCCGGGGCATCTAACCTCCGCTAGCTTAGCTGGATTTCTACTGAAAAGCTGACTAAATTTACCACTCTTCTGCAGCAGCTTCCTGTTGACGGGAAGTCCCGACGAGTCGATTACCGAGTGCAGTAGAGTTCCACGGCTCATGGATGAAAATGTATGATTATGACTCCATGGAAAAGCAATCAAAGTTCATATGTGTCTTACCTGCCAGTTTATAACAGTTATTATCGAGAGCGAACAGGGAAAAGAACGGAATTGAGCATTTCTAACCGCACTCGGTAATCGACTCGTCGGGACTTCCCGTCAACAGGAAGCTGCTGCAGAAGAGTGGTAAATTTAGTCAGCTTTTCAGTAGAAATCCAGCTAAGCTAGCGGAGGTTAGATGCCCCGGACTATGTGCTGAGACCCTATTTGTACTGTTGCTGAAGTTTGGTGCTGTTCTGAGCATTATTTGTGGCTTTTTGGTGGCGGTTTATATTTGGATCCATTTACTGCAGTGTATTGTTGTCGTGCGGTCGGTTCTGAGGTTGATAAAACTCCGTAAATTAGCGGTCTGCTAACTTGATCTCTCGAGAGGGAGTCTAACACAGTTTCACGGTGTGTTAGACCATGGATTAAACTTACACCGGAATATCCCTTTAATTGGTTAAGTTGCACCGTCATTGTAGGGGACGGTAACATCAGTCTACCTATACAGCTCGTACTGACTGTGCAGTGTGTACCATATGAAGCTGTTGCCGGCAGCATGGCCATGAAGCCGTGATGTTTCTTTAATAAGAAGAGAAGCTGGTGGCTCTGTGGCTCCGTGGTTTCGAGGCACATCGAGAGTGAAAAACCGAAACATAATTTGGGACGAGTTGCAGCTGAGTCAGGGGGCAGTGCACGGTTCAGGGATTATAATTGGCTTCGAATACTCTAATGCACAAACAAGCTATAAAGACGCAAGCACACTGGAATACAAACAAGAGCTGCAGGAGCTGCTGACCTGTTGTGGCTGAGAAAATAACCGAGAGAAGCAAAAGAATCTGAAAACAGAATGTATGAGCTCCTGGAGGACGATGAAACGGGGGTCTGTGTGTGAAGTGGGGTTGTATTTATACGTGTTTGCACGTAGCGGTGAGCGCGCTGAAAAATCTGGGCGAGTCCTCGCAGTGACAGCAGGATGAGTCACGCTACAGGGACGACCGTGTTCAAGAGGTTTATTAACATCCAAACTGGGAATCTGTCTCAGTTAATTGAATGTGTTATGTGGACAATGCTCTCAATCACAGTCACGGTCAATTCTATTCCTTCAAGCTGTGACTTTCAGCACTTTTCTGTCTGTCTCTCTCTCAGGAACATTATTAGACAGTTTAAATTGACTTTTAATTAACTGCCTGTTTGTGCTCAATAAGGAGCAGAACATATAAATACATGTGTTGACTGCTGACTGCACAGTTAAAGTTCTCTTTCTACAACTACCAGAGGTTTTTATTTACCCAGTGATCACATGTACATGAAGGTTAGGCTGAACTTGAAAACCTGAAATGTTACAACACCTGATCAAATGTTTGACTTTCACAGAGAAAAGAGATTTAACCCCCAGAAAAACTGATAAAACAGAGAGTGTGTGTGTGTGTGATCTTATTCTCCGACCCAGACTGAAGGCCAGAGGGTTTTCATCACTTCGCCCTAATTATGCCATTTACAACTGCAGCTCTAGATAATTACGTTGATTTCATCTATTGAAACAGAACCACTGGTTTCTCCGTTAATGACCTTGGACGTCTGCGTGAGATTAGCGGTAACTCGCTGAGCCGCAGAGAAGCAGCTGAACAGAAATACTCAACTTTCTGTATCTCCGCTAATCTAAATGGGATCAGCAGCTGAGCCTTGTTTGTGCATCAGCTGAGCGTATTTATTTTTTATTTGGTTTATGTTTGTGTAATTGAATTAAACAACTTTTTAATTATTCAGCTAATCAGCTGCTATTTTCTTACAGCCTCTCCACTCAGCAGCTAACTTGGCAGAGCGTCCAGGCAGTTATTTAAGGCCAGGCTACCTAAATGAATGAACGGGTAGAGAGATATAACTTTGGTTTGAATGGACGCCAGACATTAAATCTGCTCATGTAGATTATCCACTCAAATCTCACTCAAAACGTTTAAAAAAAGTTTGGTGAATTTGTCCCAGAACAGGTTTGAAATGTGTTTTCTCTCAACACATCCTCAAACCTGAACTACTGAACAGCTCGTTTACTGTACGTTTGCACTTTGGTTGGGTTTAGGAAAATATTTGGTTTGGCTGAAAATAACCACGTTACATCACTTCAGTTACTCAGTGTACTCGAGATAACTCCACTACATCAGTAGTTAATATATTTCACCTTTTACTTTCCCTTTTATACCAGACACAAACAGTGAACCCGGATGTAATGTGTGCGACCAAAACCTCCATTGTTGCTTTTCGGCATCGCCTGACTTCCTTCTGTTACCGTGGCAACAGTTTCTTTGGTCGGTAGTCCACCTACATGGTCGTTTTCTTAATGGGAACACGCCAGGGCATGTAAGCGGAGCAGAGCGCGGAGCGAGTGGGGAGCGGAGCGTGCGAAATCCAAAGCGTGTTTTACTCCAAAGGCCAGAGCGATGGTTCCGTTTCGCTCCAGTTCCGTTCCGATACCGCTCTCCACGAGTTTGGGGTATGCACAAGTCCACACAGACTCACGTGTGCCTTCAAGGGTTAGCCTACATCAGAGGTCATTCGTTGAGAGATGGAGTTTGTAAAATATTTCGAAAAGCAAGCAGACAGGTCATACAGGTGCAACGTCAGGAATCGCTCCCTCTTTTAAATTTGAGCGAGCGTGGAGCGATTTCACCGGAGCTGAATGAAATTTTAGGTGAGCGGAGAGCGGTCTTTGAGCGGAGCTGTCTGGTTTCACTTTGAGCGATGGAGCGAAGGAGCGAACAACCACGTAAGCGGGGAGCGGAAATTCTCGCCGCTCAGCTCCGCTCACATGCTCTGGAACACGCTGCTAGTTCTTGTTCACAGTTCTGCTGTGCGATCGAAAGGTTTCACAGCACAAACTTAATTCATGGCTCGACTCAGAGTGCGTTGCAATTAACTATCCTGATTTAACCCTCATTAACTAACTTAACTTTAATGGGAATAAAACAATTTAATGGTGCGGCTCTTTTAGACTTTCTCAATAATATTGCTCAGAATGGTTAATGGGAAAAATCTTTTTGTAATTACATGGTTTGACAGTTAAGTCAAATTGGCTTCAAAGCCTGGTGCTGTCGGCAGAGGCTTATAGCACACAGGTACAACATGCTGGTGTTAAAGCAGGTTAAATGCCACAAAACAATCAAATTTAGACAGGAAAAAGCACATTTTGACAGTACATATATGAGAAGGGTGTAGAACGTATACTGGAGGACTAACAGTGACATCTGATCTGCCTGTCTGTGATCAGCGCCTGTCTGGTGAAACGCTGTCAGGCTCAGTTTTGTGAAGTTCTCTATGTGCCTGTCAGTCTCTGTCTGACGCTCGTGGAAGCAGCCCGTGCCGGTCTCCATAGGCTCAGCATGCAGCGAGAACAGTTGGGCCGGCTTTGGGTGACAGATTTTATAGCCAGCTGCTTCCGTCTGTTCACGGCATGCTCCGCTCATTATACATCATTTGGGTGTGCAGAATTCAAATATAGCAGAAGCTTGTCAGTAGGTTTGTTTTTTTTTCTGTCTCACTGTTTGTCGTCATCTCTGTTTCACACTGTAGTCTTAATATAATTTGTTTACATTTCACCAACTGAGCAACATCAGGATGTGAATGTGTTTTTTTATATATATAAATATCATAATATTGTGCTATGTCATGTATTTTGCATGGACTTATAGCAGTCAGCTAACTATAAAACCTAAAGACAGAAATGTGCAGGCCCTCCCACACAGTCTGGTTATCTAATATAGAGGTTAGTTTAGTTCATTTCTCATTGTTTTATGAGACAAAGTGCTCATTAAAGCTCCTTTTTGTAAAATATTCCATCTGAACCACACATATTGATAGCTGCATTACATAGTTATCCCTCCATTAATTGGTCAGTAGCTAAAGTGGCATCCAGGTTTAATTAAAACTATCTTAATGCAGCAGCAGTCAGCTATTTGTAAGCTAATAGCAGTAAGCTAACTGCTGCATTTTCTGATAGCTCATTCATATATTGTGAATTAATTTACTATATCCAGAGTGATTTTGAGGTGGTGTAATTATTGAGATATTCAATTAATGTCAGTGTGTTTTCTCCTCACAGTCCCTGACAGTTGTTGATGAGAAGCACAGTGATGTTTTTGGGTACAAATAACTTGGGAGGGGAAAATAATTCTCACGACCGTGTTTTAACACCGATGTTGTAACTCCTTCTCATGACAGAACGCAGTGTGAGGTTGGGATTTAAGAACTGGAGCTCCAGACGGATGATTGGCATGAAGGTAATTAATCCAGTCAGAATGACCGCAGGTTGTCAGAAACTGAACTCCTGGAACAAAGGGTTACTGTGACATGTGGATTTACCGCAGAAGAAAAGAGTAAGTCGGAGCTTTCAGGCTTGAAGGTTAAAATATGAATTTGCATTTTATCATAATGACTCTTAAATTAAAGCGCTTGTTACACTGATTTTCTTGGCAAAGTGTCAAATAAAATGAGGGTGACTGATTGAATCTACGATTGGCTTTAATTTGAAAGCTGCATTTTAAATTGCATGTTTAAGAAAATGTTTCACTAATGTTTTACTTATTTAAACAATATGAAAACTGGTCCTGCTCGCAGCACATCTGTTTGATGCAGCAGACAGAAATCTTGAAGAACTTGATGAAGGTTCAAGGTTATTCTCAAACAGTAATGGATTATACCACCGATTTAATTTATAGAGGACAACAACAGAGCTGGTGGAATCTAAAAGCAAAAAAGGAAAAAGCACAATAATGGTTTTGGGGTCTTTTGGAATTAAAAAGTGGATTTATCTTCACTCCTGTTTCTCAACGTGACTGCAGCAGCGACCTGCACAGCTGACATTCATTGCCAGATGTTTATATACTATAATGTTGGAAGGGAAATGTTCTTTATCTAATGAATGCATAACAGAGAGGAGAGGGGGAACAAAGAGAGGGAACAGGAGTCTCTGCTGAGTGCTGAGTTCACTGAGGGTTGACCTGAAGTCAAATCAGGTCAAGAAGCAGCGCAGCAGCCAAATGAAAAGCAGCATCACGTCGAGTTAACTTGTAGATTTCTCCGGGAACATTTGGGATTACTAAACAAAAGTCTCGTCTTTTTTAGACATTTTCATGTAGAAATGTTTAAAAATGTCTCCTTTGAGTTTGGGATTTAGTAAACCTGTGTTTGTGTTTAAGTATTTGATGCTACAATAAAGGGATCTGATGAATGAACTATGGACAAAAGTTATTTCAGCAGAATATCAGAAACTCACTGTTCTCTCAGTGAATCTCCAAAAACGAGCTGAAACTCATTCAGTGTCCTTGAGCAGTTCAGTGGGTTTGACAAGACGAGGCATCAATAAAATAAGATCCGGTACACGCAGAGAAACACAGCGGTGCCACTCATTCACACACCTGTGTTTCTTAACACCTGGATGGTAAAAATGGCCTGAACTGATGAACAAGGGCATTGAAAACAGACTTCTCATTCAAGGCCGAGACGTAACTTCCGTTTGTTGTCATAACTTCTGCAATGTCGGGCATGTGCTCGCTGGATTCCTGAATCGTATTTGATTCCTGCATTCATATTCTTCGTGTGCAATTTTACACAAAGTATTTCATGTTTCTTTATGTTGTGTTTAAAACATGGACTCTTAGACATTTGTTATATTATAGTTCTCCACGCACTTGTCATCCAAACACTCTCTTCTGAATGAGTCATGCCGTTAAAATTACTTCTTTATAAATGGTGGTTTTATTTTTATCTGTAATTGTCTTGTTTTGCTGTGTGATGCCCGTCACGACCATCATCAGCGGCAGACTTCAGGGAGGTCGTAGCAACAAAGAAACAGTCGGCTCCGCCTCGAGCTGCAGGCTGCTGGAGGTGGACTCCTTATCCAGATGAATGACACAGTCGGGGCTGGAAATTGTTCAGCCGAGGTGGCCAATAGCGAAATGTTTCATAACGTCTCTTGAAATGTTATGTCTCAGACCGGAATCATGGTTCCCACATGCACAATTCTCTCTGTGCAGGAAGTGAGTGATGCTGTGCAATGATCTCCTCCAATCTAAATCAGGCTTCTTTATCGGTTTATGTGGCTTCTCCCAGAGGTTTTCTGGCACTGCTGCAGATGAGTCAGACACATTACAAACAGCAGAGAAGAGATCCTACAGCCTGGAAGCGTTATTGGCTCTTCACAATGCATTTATCTGTCTCCCATCTCTTGCAGCATTCTCGTTACCTGCACGTCTGGTACTTCCCGTAATCGAACTGTTCTCAGAACACCTCTCTGCCGTTCACCGCCTCCTCCTGAGAGTCCATTTTCTCTCCTCCTGTGCGTGAGTGTATGTGTGTGTTTTTTGTTTTTTTTTTCTTGCCTCTGTATCTAGCTGTCAGTACAGTTTCTCTAATACCAGTCATCTCTCAGAAACTGGCTTTCATATGATAATTTGCAAGGCGGTGTTCGGTTCTGTTATTCAAGAGGTTTTGATGTATGGAAAGAGGCGCGCAGAGCAGATACGATGTGAGGATGAAACATCAACAGAAGCCCAAACTACACATGCAATGACAGAACATTTTAATAATGGGCACAAATACAGCGATGGGGGAAATACATTTCTCTGTATCTTAAAGAGAGGCGATGTCTCTGCACTGTCTACACTTTGACTTGAGACAAGATGCAGCATTACACAATCACAAGAATCAGCTTTGACATTCAAACACCTACTCACACAGATCTTAACAAAGTCTATTTCTTATATTTGAAATATCAGATCTATCTAAGGATCAATGCTATTTTCCATTTTTAACCTTACCCCTTGTTTTCAGTGCCCTCTTGCCGCCATAACAGACTAACAAGTTGTAATAGTTGAAGCCTCTCTTAACCCCTCGCCCCTAACATTTAGCTCCACTCCTCCTCTTTTCCACGTTCATGCCAGGAGGTTGTGGAAGGGTGAAGTGTTCAGGGCTGCACGGCCATCTGAGCGAAGGTTTTCCAGAGGCACACTTCAATCTGAGTGATGTAAGAATTCTCTGTCCTGCGGAGCACAAAACAAACATAAAACTACTGCTAATAGTTTGCTGATGTCTCGTTAGCTGACTGGCTAATGTTACTATCATGTTTATCAAAAGGGATTCAAAAGCAGAACACTGAGGCTGGCAACTAAACAGGAGCGATCCAGTACGGACCAAAAACAAATTACAAACCAGAATAAAGGGACAAACAGGCAGCAATGATGGGAATGAGAATGAGAATGCAGGATCCAGACAGACACACAAACACAGACTAAAATCCACAGGGAGTGATTCACTACTGAGACACAGGTGCACACAGAGAAAGGAAAGCAGCCAGGTAACAAAGCTTTGTTCTTTGTTCTTTAATTTGATGACTTGATTGATAGCGCAAAGTTGTGAACTAATTGCAGAGTGTCCTGCTTTTCTATGTCCATCAAATAAATGGCAGAATGCATTGTGATGGTTTTAACATCGACACATTAATGAAAGAGAAATCACCAAAGTTCAAGACGACGCATTGGAAATGTCCCGTCGCATCTGTTTACATAAATCTACGTCTGTGCTTGGATTAATTTTATATGCAAGTAGCAGAAATCTTACTTTCTCCTTCTACTTAAAGTTAATCCAGGCGTGTGTCATGTGCATTTGCTTTACGGTGTTAATGTATGGCTGTATGTGGATCTAAAATGTGGAATATGGAAATGCAGGCGACAGTTAAATGAGTCTCATAGCCAAAATAACAAAGACGGTGTTTTCGTTTGCGAACCATCCAGCACAATCCATGGCCTCAGACTCAGACGCTCCCTCAGATATTTCATTCCCACATTCAGTTTGGTTGTTCAAGGGAGATTAGGTTTATCAGCAGAGCAATTACCATTTCTAAAAAGAGCCCGTGGTCGTCTTTAAACATAAGGATGAAGGGAGAGAGAATTCTTCTGATACCACATTTCTGTCTGTGAATTTTACTCCAACAGAGCGGTAAACAGATTAGGGGGATTTTAAAAAGCTCTCTTCGCTCCGCGGTGCACGTACACAGACTGACATAATAATCATAGCCTAATGTATTGTCTGGAAATGTGCCTGAATGTGTCATTCATTTCTGTGGTGATTAACTGTGAATTCCTGAAAGGCACAATGGCAGTGCAGCACTGTATAGTGGGTGTTGAATGGCAGGACACAATGAGCGAGTATGAGGTGTAGACAAAGGAAACGGAAGGGAAGTTAGCCTATGTAATGTGTAGAATGACTAGTTTATTATTATTATTATATGCCAATGTGGAAATCCTTGAACCAGAAAATGAAAATTCAGTCATTATCTACTTTCTGTGCATGCTGATAGAAAGTCAGATGAAGTTTTGTCGTCTATAAAACATTATAGACAAACAAACCAGCAAAACAGCAATTCAACTGATGCAGAATTGGGGTTTGGATCTGATGTCGAATTCGCTCGCCATGCATCGCTCTAATTTTCAAACCGCCCATAACTCAATATCACGCAAAGAAAGCAACAAAAGGTTCCTGGATCCATCTGGAAATATTCAGATCCACACCAACAGTTAATGGAGACCCGTCCTCCCTACAAGTTTCATAGAAATCTGTTGAGCATTTTTTGTGTCACAAACCAACAAACTGAGGTAACAACTGATAAAACATGAAATGTCTGCCAAACGGACTTGAAGAGACTTTATTCACACTCTTCAACCTCTTAATCAACGCCCCCATTTTAAGGTTCTTTTTCCAAAACGACATACCGAAATTAAAAGCATGACTACTCCCACATAGTTTGAGACTCAGGGATGTGCCTGGTACCATTGGAAAGGTAACACCCTCCAGTTTTAAGTGTGATTCTATGACATACTGACACAGAGTTACAGAGGTTGGAACAGGTTTTGGTTTCCGTCCAATTCAAATGTCAATAAACTGACTAAGATATAAGGGCTCAGGTATGTCTATGGACACAGCAGACACAGTTAGGCCATAGCCACAGGTCTCAGCTTGCTACACTCAAAATTTGAAGTCAAAAGACTAAAAAAATGCGTTTTGCTTGGGTCCTTTTTTTCCAAGAGCGCCTACTGAGATTCAAAGGCTTATAACTTGAGAACCCCTTTACCTAGAAACATAATCTTGGTCTCAGATGAAAGCTAAGACCCTGCAGGGTTTCTTGCCTCTTCGACACTTGTAGCTAGTTTTGGGTAAAATGACATGGATATTCCCATTCTATGGACTCTTGGCGAACTATGAAAAAGAAATTGTGGCATGACGTTGTAGCTGTGGAAAAAGGGAACACTCCGAAGATGTGTAGGCATTCTTGCTTCTTGCGGTAGAGGGCTCTTTCTAATGTTGTGTCATGGTGAGTTTAGAAGGCTATTACAGGGTCTGGAAATAACTTTTTTCCTTTGTGTTTGGGCTTAAAATAATCACGACAGTCTCAGCTTTCCAACAGTGAGTAAATACTGTTAAGATTTGATGCTTAAAACTATTAGCAAAAAAACTATTAGTTTGTACGAAGCGTGTTCATTTAGTGAAGGGTGTTCCTACGTTGGAACGGTGTTACTTAAGTGGTTAATGCTAAAACCTTCACTGTAGCTGCAGAGCTAACAACATTAGCACACGACATCAGCTGTCGGTGCACAAGCTCGGCCAGAGTTAATGGTTAGAAAACAAATTTCCAAATCAGTGTTGGATCTCAGGACTTTCAACGACTTCAGTTACACCAGTTTTTATTTAGTTTTTTGTTTTATATGTAGTTTGTTGGTTTGTCAGCAAGATTACACCAAAACTACTGAACGTATTTCCATGAAGGTTGGATGGAGGACGGGTCTCGACCCAGAATAGACCCCATTGACTTTTAGTGCAGATCAGGATTAAACTACATGGAGCCATTTTCTGACATCTATGCAGCACTGATGAAAGCTCTCAGCCTTTCATGTCAAATGTACCCGACTTCCTCCAGCAGAGAGTAAAGTGCAACCGAGCACATTTAGAAGTAGATTCTCCACCTGTGCATTTAAACATCAAGCGGTCTCGATTGTCTTGTTTGAACTTGTAAAGCAGATGCTGTAATTTTACCTCCTTTATTCTTTTCCCTTGTGTTTTTTCGCTTCAGTTCAGCGTTGAAGTTCAACATATTTGTATTCCTTCATCGTCGCCGCCTGTGGTTTTTGAATTTTCCGCTTTAAGGTCCCGTCTAGACTTTCTTTTGAAGACACACTTAGGGGAGAAGTGTTGGAATAATTCGTTGACAATAGCACAACTGGATTTAAAATAAAACAAGTCAGACAGACAGCAGCTGTTAAACTGCAGAGACCCTCACGCTGATTCATATGAGGGTTGTTTTATCTTTCTACAAACACAAGCTGACATCCTGCAGCAGGTCGGTCATCCAGAGTGTGTTCTGAATTACTGTTTGAGTCAGTCGGAGGTCAACGAAGAAGAACAGCTTCCTGTATGAATATTGTGTTAGGACTTAAGATGAATGATGCTCCATGCGCTAATAACTAGCGATAGATGATAACTGAGGATCGAATTATTGTTTGAGACAGTCAGAAAGAAAATATGGATGTTTGCTTCTTGTCCGTTAAAAAAGAAACAAGCATCCAAAAGCTCCGACACTGATCATCACTGTTCGTGGCTGTTGTGTATTTCAAATTACAAGATCCTTTCATAGTGATCCAGTGAATGAATGAATGAATGAATGAATGAATGTCCGGACAGTGATTTCTCTCCGGGGTCCCTCCCTCTGCGTTGGACGTGTCAGCGGAGGACGGACAGTTTCTCCTTGGATGCACCCATCCGGTTCAGAATCTGCCAACTATGTCAGCCTCAGGATGTCAGGCAGGCACAGGAGTCCTCTGTGTGTGTGTGTGTGTGTGTGTGTGTGTGTGTGTGTGTCAGGACATACCCCGAGTACCTGAGTTCTCAGATGCATGTTTGCAGTCATGCAATACTTTAAAAAAACAACACATATATCTAAAAATAGCCTGGAAATATTATATAAAGACACAAATGTGAAATACTTGTCCTCAGTACCGTCATGCTCCTTTCACAGACGAGTGTAAACACTTCATATCCTCCACCGTCTTGACATTTTCAGAGGCGTAACAAGAGATTTGGTCCCGTGGCAGCAGGAGTGATATGAAGTGTTAGTCTCAAAAATGTCTTGACCTCTGTGAGATTGTCTGTCCTCCATTTTGTGACATTTCAAGTAACATGACGAGACGTCGCGCTCGGTGAACAAGTCTGAGAGCAGAGAGCACACGAGGCACAGATGTCTTCTCTCTGCTCTCTTTGTTAAAATCATCAAGACTTTATTTGTTTTTGGGACAATTTTTATTTGATAGTGCAGCTGAGTGATCAACAACACGTCATGTACGAGACACTGTGACAATAACCACAAATCCAAAAAGACAAGAACGACAGATGAGCGTGAGTTATTAAAGGAGGAGTTCACCCAAAAATATAATTCAGTGATAATCAGTTCACCCTCATGCTGATGGGAAGTCAGGAGAAGTTTTGTATTCCGACAAATATTTCTGGAGCTTCACAGCAAAACATCGCTGCAGAATTCTCCAAGTTGTCAAAAACATGAAGTAGACGGGTCTGCGGTAGCTCTGAGATGTAACTTGCACCATTTTTAAGCTGAAATCTTCCATCTAGCATATTGATGCTAAGCTAAGAGTGTTAGCACAACCCCGTCTGAAGTGAGTCCAGGAGCTGGACTGTGTGTTGAGGATGTAACGACGTCTTTTCAAATCAGTTTGTTGTTGTTTTTACAATGAGTCCCAATCGCCTTCATTTGATTTTAGGTGATCTTACCCTTTAACCTGAGCTACCTGAGTAAATCTGAGATTTCACATTTAGAAATGCTGTGATGTGTCGTGACATCATGCTGAGGTTAAACTCAGGTATTTGCACTTCATTCAATCCTTTTATTCGACTGTTGTTGTATTTTATTTCAGTGTGTTGTTTTATTTTCACCTCCGACTTCGTCCTTGCAACATTTATATTCTCCCACTTCAGGCCGTCCTCAGACCTGTTCGAGGCTGCAGGACAGATTCCCTCCACAGGCCCGTTCACTCCGGTTTGAGATGCAACTCTCACCGACCAGAAGATTCTGCAGCCATCAGGATGTCTTTCACCTCTCAGCCCCTCAGAGCTCCATCACAAACCAAGTGTTTGTCATGGAGCCGGTGAAGGAATGATGTATAAGAGAGGATACATGAAAATAAGTATGCATGAAACCATAAATGAGTAAAAAAATAAATGGATTATTTAAAGTCACAGTTTGATTGATGGAGAAATGGTTAAAAAATAACAATTTGCAGGCTGAAGAAAGCGTGAACATTGATTTTTCAGTCGCTCCAGCTGAGGAGTGCGTTTGTTTGAGTTTTCCCTCGGATGCACACATCGAGCCCGGCACGTCAGCCTCGGGACCGTGAGACGGACAACAGTACCTCGTGTGTGTTTTCTGTGTGTGTGTGTGTGTGTGTGTTCTCCTGCTCGCTGTGTGTGTCTTGTGTGCAGATCAGAACATATCTGTATCCTCTGCATGCTGCGGTGGCTGTCAGGGTCAGATCTTGATCCGATGGAGCAAACTTGTCACGCAGGGAGTATGAAATCAGACGGACGGGCCGCGAGAGAGAAGAGATACTGTTCTCTGGATGTATATATGTCACAGGCATGACTGGTGAAGACATATTTAGAGCTGCCTGTATCATCACATATGGTTTATGATTCAACATGTGCCATGTTTGGTCACCATACGGCTCTAACCATCATCTTCACTGGTACATTTCAGATTTTCCTCTTGAAGTCACACTGAAGCGTTTGTGCAAGTACATTTAGGCTAACTTTACGAATCAAGCAACTGGACCGGAAGAGAAAAGACGGTGCCGAGCTCCCCGAGGCAGATGTGATTAAATGCCACAAATAATTTGATATATTGAGCAGCTGTCGAGCAGCAGCAGGACCACAACTGTCAGCTCTGCTCAAGGTGCAGTTTAGCTGCTAACGCTGCGTTCAACTGCAGGATGAACATTTTTCACACTGGCTAATTTATGTTTGGCTCGTGATTGATGCCAAGAAAACGATGCTAGAAGTCATATTAATACACTGTGCGTTCCATTTCATCAGCGACTGTCGGGGTCTCATGAAAAAGCTCCAACATCTTTTTATTCCCTCCTGAATGTAAATGTCAGAACCGTTTGTTTCAGGTTGGAACTGAAAAAAGAAGTTTGGTCGCTCACTGCAGCAAAAGCAAAATGTTTCCTTAGTGTCAGTCAGGAGAGACAGATACCAGAGAACTGTTTTACATCACGAATGGTAATTCATTGCACGAAGAAGCTGAAGAATCTTATTTACGATCTTATATTTAGTGCCACAGGAAGGAGACATGAACCCAGAAATAAGTCAGTGTTTTTCCACCACGGGTTCACTTGTCTAGAAGTCAACGTGTTTTTGGTTTAATGGCTGAAATAATGTCTGTTTAACACAAGTTCAAGAGATTTTTCCATTTTGTTCCACGACTAAGATATGTGAGTAAACACCCAATATTTGAATTATTCTAAAATTACCCGTCTTACCCGGAGACTCGTTTTCTCACTCGGCTTTAGCTGCAAACCCTCCAACCTGTAAACTGATCACTATCTAAGGAAGTCATGCAGCCACAATATAGTTTGTTTAAAGCCTAGCATTAGTTCTTTTACTTGCATTTATGCTTCAAAAAACCAATAAAGTGTACATTTGTGAACATTGTCATGTTGAATAAACAAGCATTTTTATTTTCTGCAATGGTAACAGTTATTCTCAAGGGAACCAGAGCAATGCTAACGTCTGGGCTAGCCTACAAAATGATCCTGCTGCTCTTTATGTAACATGACGATGAAGTAGAATACACACTATGTAAAAGTTAAACATGAGTTCTTGTACAATAAAACTGACACACAAACAACCAAACAGTGACACTAACCCTTTTTAGATAGAAAAGGCAGCACATTTGCTCCAAGGTAAGGACAGCAATGTGCCGGCCTGTCTTTCTAAAACGGAGGCTTAATATTCCTCCGTCTCCAGAAGCCGCCTCTGAGGTAGGCGTAAACATGTGACGTGATGTGAAGCTCGAGTTGGGCTGTGAACAGTGACAACGAATCTGTCTTCAAAATAAGAGCTTTACATTGCACCCCATTGGAGTTTAGAACTGGGTTCTTAGCGGGGGGCTTTTAATTTGAAAGTAGTGACTGTTCCTAGTTTACCGCTACAACAACAAGCTAACACAACCAAACAGCTACAGAGACCGAGGAGACGCTGCATCTCCTGGATCTCAGCGGCTGTCCAGTTGTTCATCTTAATGTCCGCAGATGAAGTGATGGACTGACTGCTGTGATCAGCTGTTTCCTGGTTTTAAAACTCCCCGGCTGTGGGTCGCACAACAGTGCAGGTCATCGACACCTCCGCCCACCTCACGCAGAGGCTGGCACATTGCCGCCTCGTTTTTAGATAGCAGGCGAGGCGGAAATAAGTGTACCCTCCGAGGAGGAAAATCGGCGGACCAAAACAGACCCCCAATTTGCCGGCCTCTGTCTAAAACCGCGGACCGAGCCGCCAAAAGGACGGGCAAAATGGCGCCTTGGTGCCCTGTCTAAAAACGGCTACTAATATACAACAAAAAAAAAAAAACAGAAGGAAATAAAACTTACATTATTGCTTATAATCCGAGTCGAAGTCTGAGCTCTTCACATTTAATCTGGTCAGAAACCTTTTTCCATGTCTTCGTAGGATGTCAGGATGTCTGGAGCCTGAAGAGAAGTCTGTCATAAGAGACTCTCTACTTTTACTCTGGTAACATTCAAACAAAGACGGAGTCTGAGTTGAAATCTTGATGTCGTCGTCATGTTTTATGCAGCTACAGAAGTGTCCTCCAGGTGCCCTTCAAGTGGAGAGAGTGCAGTATACTATTCAACAGTTCTACTTTAAATCTGAGTCACATAAGAAAACAATTTCAATCTTGACCAGGGTTTGAAACTGTTTCACCATAAATGCATCACATTTTCTCTGAGCAGCTGCTCCTCTTTGTATTTCTGTTCGCCCCTGACAGCTGGAGTCACTCACCGGAAGACAACGTATGCTAATATGTTTTCTGAGGTCAGCAAGTCAAGTCTCCTCTGGATTCGCGAAAAATTGGATGGATACTCCCCTTTTTTCTATATGTGTGTGTCGAATATCAACATCCTGTCGTCTCCTCTCAGTATCTTCGTTACTTCTAAAACTCTGGGAAGGTTTTATGGCCAGACTTTTAATTTTCTGCGTGTCTGTGGTGGAGTTACAGCTGAGACGTCAGAACAGAGACGTCTGTAAGAGTAACCACAGGATAGTTTGAAGGACATCTTGGTGCAATCTTCTGTTTATGGCGACTGTAACAGATTGTTTTCCTAAAACCATCAGTGATTTTTCTTCCTAAACCAAACCAGACCCCGAGCACAGTGGTGTCACACTGGAGAAATGTTCAGTAGCAACATATTCGTGGTTTGCAGAAATGTAACTTTCAAATGTTTAGGTGAACATGTTGACTGTATCTGTCAGGTAAAACCTTCCCTCAGACTCTGTGTTGTCTTTGTTTGGCTGCTTGTTTGTTTGCCATGAATACATTTTTTAAAAAACCTGCAGCTGAGTTTAGAGGAACGACTGATTTTTAGATTTTCACGCGTCAAATCCTGTTTTTAGTTCTCGGGGGAGTACGAGTGCCTCGTTTAAGGTCTCGGGTCTCCAGAAAGTGGCTCAGTCTGATAAAATGCCTCAAGAAATGTCACTTGAGTGTCAGTTGGGTCTGAAAACCAACAAGTTCAGAGAGGATAGAGAATCAGACGGTGCTGGTCCGAACTACAAAGAGTCGACAGAAACACAAAGACTCAGCAGACATGAAACAGCATCCGTTGTGTCGACAGTCTGCCAGCAGATTTTGTTGCGTTTTTTCATTCCTGTGTTTTGAACTAACGGTCGTCTTTCACTCCTCCTCCTCCTCTGCAGTCGTCTTTAATCCTCTGAGGTGAGGAGACACATCAGCTGTCTACAGGAGGAAACTCTACCTCCTCTTCATGCGATCACCGTCTCCTCTCTCCTTTTTCTTCGGCTCAAACTCGAGCGTCCTCTGACTCTGTAATTGTCTCTCCCTCTGTGGTGACTCTTTGTATTTTTTATGACTCACCTTCACTCACCCAGATTCCTTCTGGCGTCTTCTTTCGACTGAATTCATTCCCGTTTCCTGCGGCGGTAGGAGCAATGATTAGTGGCAAATATCAACAGTGTGTGTGAAAGAAGAGAGTTTCATGTATAAGTTTGTTATTGAAGCTCAGCAGCAAATCAGTACGGAGAACCCAGCAGACCTGGTTATTTCTGTCCGTCTCTTTGTCTCTGATTAGACTTCAGGTGATGATCTGATGAGACAGATATTCTGGTGAATAAAGCCCAATTGCAGGATAATTAGAGGGTAAAGTAAAGAGAATAGAGGAGAATAGAGGACAGAGGAGAGGAGAGGGAAGTTGTGAATATTAACTCAGAATGAAAAGTGCTCCATCTGACTTTTAATGAGCAGCAAAAGTGTGCAAGACTCCTGATAATGACTACACACAGATTCTGACTTATTGTGGTTGTTGCATAAATCAATACGTCGTGTCAAAATAAATCTGGTGAGTTTTCATCCAGCACAGAATAACAATTGTATGAATAACCAGGTAATATTCCATTTAGTGAAAGGATTAGTTGATTAATTAGTTGATTGACGGAAGTACAAATCCAGAAATGTGGTTTATATAATTTTATTTATATAAGTTGAATAGTTATGTTAAATTGCAAAATATCTCTTTCCTGTATTCAAACAGACCAACTCAGTCGACTCGGTCAGCCATCCCTCTCAAGAGATCAAGTTAGCAGACCGCTAATTTAAGGAGTTTTATCAACCTCAGAAACGACCGCACGACAACAATACACTGCAGTAAATGGATCCAAATATAAACCGCCACCAAAAAGCCACAAATAATGCTCAGAACAGCACCAAACTTCAGCAACAGTACAAATAGGGTCTCAGCACATAGTCCGGGGCATCTAACCTCCGCTAGCTTAGCTGGATTTCTATTGTGAAGCTAAAAACAGACTTCAACTCTCCTCCATCAGCTTCCGGGTCGGGGAAGTCCCGACGCGACGATTACCGAGTGCGGTTAGAAATGCTCAATTCCGTTCTTTTCCCTGTCCGCTCTCGATAATAACTGTTATAAACTGGCAGGTAAGACACATATGAACTTTGATTGCTTTTCCATGGAGTCATAATCATACATTTTCATCCATGAGCTGCGGAACTCTACTGCACTCGGTAATCGACTCATCGGGACTTCCCGTCAACAGGAAGCTGCTGCAGAAGAGTGGTAAATTTAGTCAGCTTTTCAGTAGAAATCCAGCTAAGCTAGCGGAGGTTAGATGCCCCGGACTATGTGCTGAGACCCTATTTGTACTGTTGCTGAAGTTTGGTGCTGTTCTGAGCATTATTTGTGGCTTTTTGGTGGCAGTTTATATTTGGATCCATTTACTGCAGTGTATTGTTGTCGTGCGGTCGTTTCTGAGGATGATAAAACTCCGTAAATTAGCGGTCTGCTAACTTGATCTCTGGAGAGGGAGTCTAACACAGTTTCACGGTGTGTTAGACCATGGATTAAACTTACACCGGAATATCCCTTTAAGAACAGCATGTTCACAGACTGAACCTGAAGAATTGGTTGCAACATAATGAAATGTAAAGTTCAGTGCATCATCACCGGCATGTATTTATTATCTAAAGGTTTGAATAACATATAAAATGCTAATTGGATTCACTGGACGGAAACGGCTACCGCTGGTTTCATAGATTCATCGTTAGCAGGACTGGAGTGTTCTGGTCTTATGACTGCAGTTAAACAGTATCCAGCCCGTGTTGCCAGGTCTGGACTCATTAGAAGGAAATTAATCACAGGAGTCATAAAATGAACACACTTGTTGCCAGCAAATGTTCATAAAATGCGTCCAGGCTTGTGTTTAGCATCAGCTCTCATGCAGCACAGTGTGTTGTCTGCTGCTCGCCGTGTCTTGGCATCCATTCGTAAATATGACTGACATCTGACCAGGGATTATCCCAATGCCCCAGTTTCCCCGGGACCAGTGACTTACACTGCTGTGTGTGTGTGTGCGTGTGTGTGTGTTTTCACTTCAGCCTGTGTGAGCATATGTTTATCTGCTTAGAAGCAACCCCCCACGTCTGCTTTCAGCCTGCATGTTTACCATTTTAAGGTAGTTAATAAACACACACGACAAATTTAATGAGTTTTATTGGCAGCAGGCCGTCGAGCCACATGTTGTGTTGTTTTGTGCAATAACGAATGCTGCAGACGGCCAGATTATCATGCTCTGTAGCCGCTCCCTGAGAGACAGACCCGGCTAACATCCTTTAACGCAGACGCTTTTTTCTAAATAATTGAACTTGCGCTCGGTATTTTGAATATTACATGCAGCTAACTCAGCAGGAGCGCCCCCGCAGCATGAGGGTTCATGGACTTGACTGACATCCTCCTTAATGGGTTGGAGAAACTAGGCCAGAAAGTACAAACTCACTGGGGCACAAACACTTGGATGCATTAACCTTTGAACATTTGCATGCTAATATAGTTGAAAGAATAACAGCGTCATTAAACATGATATATACATACTATCACATTCATTCATCAAGTCCAATGATCTTGCAGTGAATTTACGAAGGCTAATTAAACCGTTTCTTTGACACGTTGAAATAGATTCCTAACACACCTGCAGTGGTGCATCACCTGTAATGTTAGCGTCGAGGAGCTCTACATTTTTAATGCAAAGTGTGGATTGTGTTGAATATTTTATGCTCTTCTTAAGTACCGTATGATTCTTTGAGTATGTTGTGGCTGGATGGTGGAAACATGCTGCTCGGCCGTAATCCAGCAGGCGGGCGAGCGACGCAGCCGCGGGATTCAAGATGAGGAGCGGTGTGTTGTGAGAGAACATCTGGAGCTGGTACGTTACACTTGTTACCATCAGTTGTGATGAAGAGCCAAACTGACCCTGACACCGATATGATTAAAGTTCCCTTCAGGGAGTAATACATTAATGAAATGTTACTGAGTAAAGTTTGCACACAGGTAAAGCGTGGGTGGGCTGTGGCGGCAATACAGCGAGGAGAGACGGCAGCCGACCTCGGTGCAATCTTCTGTTTATGGCGACTGTAACAGATTGTTTTCCTAAAACCATCAGTGAGTTTTCTTTCTTCCTAAACCAAACCGGCCCCGAGCACAGTGGTGTCACACTGGAGAAATGTTCAGTAGCAACATATTCGTGGTTTGCAGAAATGTAACTTTCAAATGTTTAGGTGAACATGTTGACTGTATCTGTCAGGTAAAACCTTCCCTCAGACTCTGTGTTGTCTTTGTTTGGCTGCTTGTTTGTTTTCCATGAATACATCTTGAATACATCCTCTGGATTCGCGAAAAATTGGATGGATACTCCCCTTTTTTCTATATGTGTGTGTCGAATATCAACATCCTGTCGTCTCCTCTCAGTATCTTCGTTACTTCTACAACTCTGGGAAGGTTTTATGGCCAGACTTTTAATTTTCTGTGTGTCCGTGGTGGAGTTACAGGTGAGAAATCAGGCCAGAGATGTTTGTAAGAGTAACCACAGGATAATTTGAAGGAAATCTTGGTGCAATCTTCTGTTTATGGCAACTGTAACAGATTGTTTTCCTAAAACCATCAGTGAGTTTTCTTTCCTCCTAAACCAAACCAGACCCCGAGCACAGTGGTGTCACACTGGAGAAATGTTCAGTAGCAACATATTTGTGGTTTGCAGAAATCTAACTTTCAAATGTTTAGGTGAACATGTTGACTGTATCTGTCAGGTAAAACCTTCCCTCAGACTCTGTATTGTCTTTGTTTGGCTGCTTGTTTGTTTTCCATGAATACATCTTGAATACATCCTCTGGATTTGCGAAAAATTGGATGGATACTCCCCTGTTTTTTTTATGTGTGTGTCGAATATCAACATCCTGTCGTCTCCTCTCAGTATCTTCGTTACTTCTACAACTCTGGGAAGGTTTTATGGCCAGACTTTTAATTTTCTGTGTGTCCGTGGTGGAGTTACAGGTGAGAAATCAGGCCAGAGATGTTTGTAAGAGTAACCACAGGAAAGTTTGAAGGAAATCTTGGTGCAATCTTCTGTTTATGGCGACTGTAACAGATTTTTTTCCTAAAACCATCAGTGAGTTTTCTTTCTTCCTAAACCAAACCGGCCCTGAGCACAGTGGTGTCACACTGGAGAAATGTTCAGTAGCAACATATTCGTGGTTTGCAGAAATGTAACTTTCAAATGTTTAGGTGAACATGTTGACTGTATCTGTCAGGTAAAACCTTCCCTCAGACTCTGTGTTGTCTTTGTTTGGCTGCTTGTTTGTTTTCCATGAATACATTTTTTATAAAACCTGCAGCTGAGTTTAGAGGAACGACTGATTTTTAGATTTTCACGCATCAGATCCTGTTTTTAGTTCTCGGGGGAGTACGAGTGCCTCGTTTAAGGTCTCGGGTCTCCAGAAAGTGGCTCAGTCTGATAAAATGCCTCAAGAAATGTCACTTGAGTGTCAGTTGGGTCTGAAAACCAACAAGTTCAGAGAGGAGAGAGAATCAGACGGTGCTGGTCCGAACTACAAAGAGTCGACAGAAACACAAAGACTCAGCAGACATGAAACAGCATCCGTTGTGTCGACAGTCTGCCAGCAGATTTTGTTGCGTTTTTTCGTTCCTGTGTTTTGAACTAACGGTCGTCTTTCACTCCTCCTCCTCCTCTGCAGTCGTCTTTAATCCTCTGAGGTGAGGAGACACATCAGCTGTCTACAGGAGGAAACTCTACCTCCCTACGAGCCAGATACCGCTGTTAGCAGTGTTTCAACAACTGTAAACCAGTCAGGACATTTTTAATGAGACGTCAGTTTGCAGCCATGCTCGTTTTTAAACGACATGAGCAAACACACGTTCATTTCTTAACCCTGACCAGTTGCTAACCCTGAGAGGAGTTTGCTAATGGTCAGTTTGCGAGCCTGTTAGCTCGTCACTAACAGGACATTTTTTACATTTTTTAAAATTGGTCTTTTAAACCCCAACAAAGGAGATTTGAATAAAAGTGGACGGCGCAAAAACGGCTAATAAGCTAAATATGATTCCTCCATTTTGAAACTCTCCGGCTCTCCATTCTCTCAAAGGTCAGCGCTGTCGAGATGTGTTGCCGTTGGCCAGCTGTGCAACTTGTGTGTCAAAGTTTAACAAACTTGGAATAAAAATCCAATGATGTTGGCGAATCCTGCCCTTTCCACTGCCGACGAATCATTTCATCATGTTTGTGCGCTGACAGGAACACTGAACACAAGAAGGGACAAATCAATGTGCAGCTCAGTCTGCAGAAGCTACGACCAAACTCCTGATCGCTGCTTCTCTGCTTCCATTTACCTGACAACCACCAACACACACCTCCTCGACTATTTATCTCCTCCTCTTCCGTCTGTTTTCCTCCTTCACACCTACGAGGACCGACTGCTGAGAGGCAGCCTTTCTCTGACAGCAGGGGAGACGGCTGAGGGGAGAGATGGAGGTGTGGAGCACACATTACACAGATGGCCATATGTGTGTATGTTTGAGTGCATGTGGATTGATGTGTGTGTGTGTGTGTGTGTGTGTGTGTGTGTGTGTGTGTGGGGTGGGTGTACAGGAGGGAGGAGGAGGGGAGACAGACTGGGTAAATTCATTTTTAGTTCAGTTTTGAGGGTTTAATTTTGGTTAATTTTATACTTAGAACATTTTAAACTGGGTACGAAAGTGTAACTGTGGGAATAACGGGCAATATTAATCAGAAGATCTGAAGGGTCTGGATGGAGAATAGAGACTAAAGATTAATTGCTAATGTACGCTGAGTTTTGTTCAGTGATTTGTCATTAAAACACAGTTTCACTACAGCAGCTGGAATCCTCCGTTCTGATTGTTCAGAAGACGTTCAGCCGATGAACCTTCAGTGACTGAAGTACAGACGCAGCTGAGAGGAAAAGATGGTGGCTGTCCTATAAATCTGATGGTAAACAGACCCCATATTACAAATTAACTGAATATAAAGTATTTTCATTCTTACCTTCATCATGTTCGATGCTTATATTTGGATGCTGGAGTATTTCTGTTGCATTCGTCCTGTCAAAGATTTCCCAGCTGTTATTTCTATCAGTCAGGTTACAACAACGCTCGCTGTCATTTCTGTTGACATTTCCTGTTACGTTTTTTCACGGATGTAGCGAGGGAGCAAGCTCGCGATGTCAAATTATGTTCCCAAATCCCAAATCCAGAGAACGTATCTGTGAGCATGAAACCTCTTTGAATCGCTCCATCAGCCATTTTAACTTACAGGTCTGGAGCTGGGCTGCAAAAAAAACACTGATATGTCCACACTTGTACTCACTACACTGACATTTCTACAAGCGTTCATATCACGTTCATATTACATGTTCGTGGCCTGACTGACTGACTGTTGTATCAGCAGGTGGAGGTGATTGTGGTGGAGTTACGGGCGAGATGGATGAACATGTGTAAGCCTGACACCACTGGAGATTTAAAGGAGACTTCAGGACTATTTCCAGTCGTGTTTGTGTCGACATAATCGACCAAAACATTATCTTTTCCAACCCTGACCAAGCGGTTTTGTGCCTAGACATAAAGACATGAACCAGACATAAAGAGACATAAATAAAGAAATGTATGAAACTGATGATCCCTCATAATCCCAGTTTTATACTATGAACTGGTCTGAGAGAATCTGTGAAATGTTTCAGCCTTCTGTTCATTATAATATAAATACATTCCTTGGTTCAAACTATTCTAATAAATGGCATTCACCTCAGAACAAATATTTCTCTCCATTGGTTTCAGTTGTTTGAAATGAGAGCAAAAAAAAAAAAACATTCTCAAGTCGGTCATTCAACTACAAACAATAACAGAAGCGGATATCTTTGTCACCCTCGGTATTAAGACTTGTTCTCCCCGATTCAAGAGATCAAAACAGTGCTGCCTGTTGGTAGAAGCTGAGAGCCGAGCGAGATGGGATGTGACAGCAGTGAAGTGTGTGTCGAAACACAGTCAGGAAGACAGGAAGGGAGAGACAGACAGACAGCGAGAGAGAGAGCTGGAATATAAAACAAAGAAGACGACACGTGAGTGAAGAGAAAACCTACATGACGGCTGGAGGAGGGAGAGACACAGAGCACAACGCCATAGAATACATTTAAATATATATATATATGGAGCATAATGAGAAGCAGCTGTTCTCGTTCTGTAGACAAACACAGCACCTCCAGATCAACTGTGTGTTTCCGATTCTATCGTGTCTCTTCCTGTCGTGAGACAACAGGATGGACAAACATGGCTGTTCACTTCCAGATGTCAGACTTAATTTCCCTCCGTGCCAATCAACACCGAGGCTTTCTCCTCCCTCGCCCCCTCCGCTTCTCCTCTCCCCCTCCGCCTTCTTCCAACATCGCCCTCTACTTTTAGAAAACACCAACGACCTGTCTGCTACAATCAGTCCTTCTTCACATCAATATCTAATATCCTGCACTGGCAGGAATTTAGCATGAATTATACTGCTGGAAGCTATTTGCCGTTATAATTAGAGAGCCAGAGAGAGGATTAAGCCACAGTTCATCCCATATCTGATTGCCAATTGTCCCTCGTAAGTAATCAGGGCCATAAGGTCTTTTAAATGAATGGTCTAATAAGCTTGGGGAAGATTGTAAGCTTCCGCAGTTTGAACAGAAGAAATGGATCTTTGCAGTGCCGCTTAAAAATTCATACATGGAACATCGTCTCGAGCGTTTGCAAGTGATGTTGTTTATTTTTTGGGTGCTTTTTTTCACAGAAAGCTTGAACCAGTTTCTCTTCCATCGAGTCACTGCTGACTTTAAACACATGCCTCGCTCTTTTTGTGGCCGTCCTTGTAGGAGAAAGACAACCGCGTACCTTCTCTTGCCCGTGTGAAGCCACCAGCTGCTCCCGTGCACCCGACCCCTCGGTACACAACATGTCAGCGTTGTGTTTATCATTGTGTAAGCGCTGCATAAGCAACCATCTGTCCACTTCAGACTCTGAGTCAGTTCTGTTTTGCATCCACATGGGAGTAAAGAAAACGGCAAACATGAGGAAAATCATCTTTTATTATCACCGCTGTTGACTGAGCGACTGAAGAACCGCTCAGATCTGAACAGAAACTCTGTAAGCAGCCTTCAGTCCTGCTCAGCTTCACTTCTGATGTCATCAGACGCTCCCTCTGACATCATGTGTTTGACTTCAATGTGAAGTTTTAGCCCAACCAGTGGGCGTGGCAGCAGGGAATGAAATGACCATCTGTTGGCTAAAGCTAGCATTGCTAACAAGCAAGTTACTCACCGGGTTGCTGAAGCGCCTCCGTCATCTCTCACCGACATTGTTCTTGTTTGACTCAGTCGTGGTCGTCCCTCGAGGAAACATCGAAAAGGCAGCGGTATGGTTCCTATCTTACGCATTTACACACTCTGTCATATGTTGGTCAACGTCAACGAACATGTCGTATGAGATGTCAAACTGAGCAGGAAGATACAAACATTTCTGACACGCTCGATTTGTGGTCGAGGTGTCGCGGATGTCACTGGAGTAAAAAGCAACAATTAGTGCAGACGATCAAGTTTAGCATCTGTGCCTCAGTCAGAAAGAAGCTGCTCTTCAATTCTATGTTTTTATTTTTTTGCAACAGGAACACGACACTTCTGATGACGGTGTGACGTCAGGTCGCTTCGTTGGTTTGTTTATAACACACACACGAGAGCTGATCATATTTTATATGTCTCTTTTTTGTTTTACCATTTTCAAAACCCAGTGGGACAACCTCTGAATGAGCAACAAGTAAACTGGGTACTAAAACAACATATACTGTGTGTGTCTGCTGCAACAGAGAGATCTCATTAACACCATGAGGGGCAGTTATCTATATTGACAACACGGTAAATCAGAGATCAGGACTGTGTGGTGTCAAAATGTGATTTTTATGATCTTTGTGATGGAGTATTCTCCTTTTTTTGTTGGGTTTTTGCCCAAAAGACACATTTCTATCTCTAAATGTGTATCAACATATATTTTGTTGGTGAAATAAAATAACACACAGTGTAGGACTTCATCGTCCGACCCCTCGCAGCAAGAACCTCATTACAAACCTTTCTGTTACGCTAGAAAAGCAGGAGATTCTAGGAGAAGAAGAGGAGAAACTGTTCATGAAGCTATTATAGGCTCATTATAAAGAAACATGGAAGTGAGAAAATAACAAAGACCTGCCGGATGTTCGCAGAGTAAATCTGTTTCTTGGGTCTCATTGTGAAAACAGTTTTAAAAGATGATCAGACTTTGTTTTTTACACGAGCTGACAACAAACTCTCAGTGGTTGTGTGCAGCGGCTGGATGAAGGATGAACTGCTAGAGCAATAAAACAGTTTCTGGTATTGAAACAGGACGAGACAATTAAAGAATATGCAAAGCTTTGTGTTATTGCTGCTCTAAAGTCTTGTAAATATAAATTATTTGTTCTTTTTGCACGGCAGACACGCCGAGAGTTTGAACTCTGATGGGACTAAAATGCGTCAACACGAGGATGAAACTAGAGATGCAGCATGTGTTCTCGTGGCTGATATCGATAAGATCACAGATAGTTTGACACTTTTGAAAATAAAAAAACTTCCTTATCTGTAGTTTATGTGAACCTGAAGGTTTTCTGCAGCTCTCATAAGATGTTTTGTCAAGATAAAACTTGCAGACGTCGTTCCTCTCTGAGCTCCTGGACTGATGAATAATGTGCTGTATTCCTCTGAAACTGTAAAAAAAACAAAAAAAACATCCACACCCGCTTCTTTGACTCTCATCTTCTTCTTCTTCTTTTTGTTTATCGGTTGACATGAACATTCACAGTATTGCAGTGTGTGAATGCTGCACTTTTCAAGTTAATGAAAGTAATTTGGCTTCAGATTCTCAGTGTTATTTACTTTCATGATCGACTGAATCGTGTACATTTCCCAGTATAATGTTTATTGTGGATCTCCAGTCAGACACACACATTTCTGGAGATTTTAAATGCTACATTGATTGTTTATATTCTTATTTAATCAAACACAGGTTTTATTTTTGTCTCTTTCTCTTTGACTTTTCGTCTCTGTCTCTGATGCATTCAGCCGATGTTTTATTCCGAGTGAAAACACACCGACAGCAGACACGTTCATTAGAATACAAGCCTCTAATTAGAAAAGCCGGCTCTCCCTGTCACTCACTGAAGACACCGTTATTAATGCTGCACATGAGAAAAACAAAAGCCTTTATCTGCGTCCACAGAAGACTCTGGTGATGAATCATATATCCAGTAGCCATTACAGATACAGGTATTCTGCTGCTGCTGCTCTTTCTTTTTTACTCGCTGTCAATCACAGCTGCTCATCAACAACCCTGCTCTCTGCAGCTCGACACACAGACAGCAGAATACATATCTGATGTAGTATGAATCTGAGTGGGAGCAGGAACGTGTGAATAATATAACGTGCTGAATGAGAAGCTGTCACTGTCGCTCGCACTGCAGCGCCTCGGGGCTGAATTAGGCGTTAGCGTTAGCGTTAGCGCCAAAGAGACGCGGCGGTGAGCAGGACTGACAGACACACTCGGCACAGGTCACAGCTTGTTTTTATTTTGAATTCAAACCAAGAGACAAGGATGCACACTGATAAATTACATCAAGTATCGCTACATATCAACTAACAACATCACAATATCTCATAAAAGCGCTCTTGACAACAGATCCAACGTTACAAAATGAAAAGTGACCGTAGAGGAACAGAACCTGGCTGCAGTCGAAGCCCATCGATAAACAAACCAAAACACGGCAAAGAGTTTTGGCAAGAGACGGTGATATGCACAGTATTTCCTTTCCCATCTGCAACATCGTGTTCGAAGGAGCTACAAGACCGGCCGCAGAAGCAATATGCAACCAAAGAGGAAAAACAGAAAAGGAAAAATCGGCTAATTAAAGCTACTACAATGCAAACACACACAGGAAACTAGCCTGAACGCACAGGTGTATGTACAGCTTGGGTCACCGGGGGGGTCTCAGGATTTAAAATGTTATAGCACAGCACATTGAAATGTCACTGAAGATAAGCCATCAAACAGCCATGATGGAAAAGATTCATTCAATCAACTCAGACGTGTCTCAGTGGCGTCAAAACCTTCCTCAGAGAGTGAACTTTGTGTTTTGTAAATGTGTTACAGCTAGAGCGTGTGTGTGTGTGTGTGTCTGTGTGTGTGTGACTGATTCTACAGTAACGACAGTAAACACACTTGAAAATAAAAAACAAAAGAATCGCTACAAACGAGAAGGTTGTAATTCAGCACTAGCGCTTGTCTTTGTACAAAGAGTTGCCTGGTAATCACATAGAAATCATCCGCACGTTACAGTTAAAAAATGAACATATCATGACGAGTCGATAAATAATAATAAATAAGAACGAGGGAGTCGACATGGTAACGAGAGAGCAGTGTGTGTGTGTGTGTGTCTGTGTGTGTGTGTGTGTGTCAGCAAACGATTATAATCCCAAGAGAGAAATGCAGTCAAGGTAAATCAGAAAATGATCTCGCTGTGATGTGCTTGTGTGGTTTAATGTCTGCATGCATGTTTTCACTCTACATTGGCATTATATATGCAGCTGTCGTGTTTGTGTGCGTCTCTTTTTGTCTATATTTCTACATGTTCACCTACTTGTTCTCGTGTGTCTGTGTGTCTGCATGTCTGCATGTGTCTGTACGTGTTTTACGACACCCTCGGACCCGCCGGGCCGGCTCAGTGGCCCTCGCCGCTCGGGGGCTTCGCGTCATGCTGCTGCCCTCCCGCCCCTCCAGGCAGCCAGGGGGAGACGGAGTGCGAGGTGGTCTGCTTGGCCATGCTGTAGTGGCTGATCACTGTGTAGAAACGGCCCCTCGAGTTGGCGTCCTGGGCGGCGTAGTACGCCTCCAGAGAGGCTGGGATACACCGCTTGTGCTGAGGAGAGAGAGAACAGAGCGGTTCAGAACACGGAGCCGTTAATTCATTGTTAAAAGTTGGTTTACCCTGAAGGAGAAGTATCTGCTGCCGAACCACCAGCTGACAGAGCTTCACTCCTCAGGCCTCCGTCCATCCTCCACATTCCACCATATAAAATATTTTTCTTGTGCACATGTTGGTGAGACTGTGAAACCTCCCTGCGCTCATAAAGACAACGTGTGACCAAACTTAAAGGGATATTCCGGTGTAAGTTTAATCCATGTTCTAAATCACCGTGAAACTGTGTTAGACTCCCTCTCGAGAGATCAAGTTAGCAGACCGCTAATTTACGGAGTTTTATCAACCTCAGAAACGACCGCACAACAACAATACACTGCAGTAAATGGATCCAAATATAAACCGCCACCAAAAAGCCACAAATAATGCTCAGAACAGCACCAAACTTCAGCAACAGTACAAATAGGGTCTCAGCACATAGTCCGGGGCATCTAACCTCCGCTAGCTTAGCTGGATTTCTACTGTGAAAGCTAAAAACAGACTTCAACTCTCCTCAATCAGCTTCCGGGTCGGGGAAGTCCCGACGCGACGATTACCGAGTGCGGTTAGAAATGCTCAAGTTCCGTTCTTTTCCCTGTCCGCTCTCGATAATAACTGTTATAAACTGGCAGGTAAGACACATATGAACTTTGATTGCTTTTCCATGGAGTCATAATCATACATTTTCATCCATGAGCCGCGGAACTCTACTGCACTCGGTAATCGACTCGTCGGGACTTCCCGTCAACAGGAAGCTGCTGCAGAAGAGTGGTAAATTTAGTCAGCTTTTCAGTAGAAATATGATTTAGACCATGGATTAAATTTACACCGGTATATCCCTTTAAGCTCCATAAAGCACATTTTACTTGGTGTTTTAGGTAGCTAGCTTTAGCACGATAGCTAAGAGAGAATTATTATAATTTTGTGTTGGCTGTGTCTGAAATCACGACCCACAAAATAGTGGACTCTATAGTGAGCTTGCCATTTTGTACTGCTGCCCAAAAGTGTAGTGGGAATTATTATCTTCTATATAGTTTACTCATCCCGCAATGCCTCATAAACAGAAGTGCAGTAGTACAACTGATAATCTCTAAAGAGTTTTTCATTTGACAGATGAGCTCACTATGGACTCCTCTATATAAAACCCCCCGTAGGTAGTGAGAAAGGAGTGAGTGGGTGATTTCGGACACTACTATGAATCTAGGTCACTCAGCAGATTGAAGAAATATCTCCTCATGTTACTCAAGTACAGCTGGTAAAACAGCGTGCAGAGCCAGAGTCGTTTCACATCCAACTCTGCGAATTAAGGGCTGAATGCTAAAATCACAGTTTTTTTCAGTGGTAGCTTTGAAGAAAGTTTGTTTAGGTCCAAGATGCTGATGTTCTAGTGCGACACCTGGTGGCAGCGAACGTCTTATGTGCTAAATTTTGCATCGACTGAACCGTTTCATAGAGCTGAGAGGTTTGTGCGAAATCGTATCGCAATTTTTCTGACTAATTCTGAATTTAGACATTTAAAAGTGCTACGTTCAAGAAACCAACGTTAAAAACAAGCTTCAAAGACTTCGACTGCTGCTTGTGTTTGAAAACACACTCATCTATATTTATCAGATTTACGTTGAATAAAACGTACGCAGAAAGAAAACACAACACTTGTTTTTACTGTTTTTATTAATGATGCAAAATCATGGAGCGCAACGAAAAATGTCTCTCTAAAAGATGTGAAAAATGGAATACGGCTTGATGAGCTTTGATTAGGAGAACTGCTTTTATGGTCTGCTCGCCCACTGAAATAAACATCCAAGAGTCATAATCTGCATTTACACATTTACCTGGTTTTCATCAGAGGACGGGGAGCAGATGAGAGAAGGTATTTTGCATTTCTGAGGCTAAGAGTACAACTCTATTACGGGGGAGAGTGGGCTCATAATACCACATGGAGTGCAGGCTTATATTACTGCATTTTGCGCCCGTATAGCATTAAAATGTGCTTGAGTGTGCATACATTAACAGCCCGGTGTGCAGTTGTGTCACAGTGTGTTCTTCTATCGACACATTTGCACCTGGCCAACGTGCATGTGACACTTCTAATAATACCTCTGCAGACTGCAGTCAGAGAGCCCCTGCAGAGGCTGCGGACCTGAAACTAGATTTATTCCACCTTAAAAGACCAGATTCATCCAGAGACACAGACTTCCAAGGTGACCTCGCACAAACTGCTACACAAACTTATAAGTGCAGTGCAGCGGAAATCTATAAGTACCTGGGAGGAGAGGAAGTCTGCATCCACCTCCTGGAAAGAGATTAAACACTGACACTGAGCACATCGGGGCAGCAGATTGGTTGGAGGATGGACGACCTCGGCCGTATGGATCACGAGTTAGTGATCATAATGTGGTAATTATTGTAAAATAGGCAGTAAGTCTAATTCTCATTTAATAGCAGCTAATTACATATCTCAGTGTCTTTCTTTGGCTTGGAGAAAAAAAGAAAAAAAGCTTGAAATTACACTTGATTACACTCGTCATAAAAAAATCACTGATATCGTTAATTGATGATTGCCAGTCTAATAAGCCTCGTTAGCCTCTTCCTGTATGACGACCTCGGACATTAGTAAAAGTAGGACAGGAGTATTTTATTTTTTCCCTCTCCCACAGGAGGCTGGGCAGAGCGCTCACCTTTAATTCTTTATTTAGAGCAGAGGGGAGAGGAGAGGGAGACAGTGAAGGGCAGATAGTCTCGTGTTTTAGGAGGAGCGAATATATGAGTCCAGTTGGAATCGTAACAGCCGGCAGGAGGCTAGCGTAGCACAGCATAAAGACTGGAGACAGGTGGGAACAGCTAGCATGGCTCTGTCCAGAGGAATTATTATTTTTTGATAATAAATGGATAAAAAGAAAGCAGACACTCTTAAGTCTGTATTCCAGTTAGAAAGGGAGGACTCAAGCACAGTGCCGACTGCTTCTTATCAATTCATTTTATAATATCTGGTTTTATTTTGTGTTGAAGTCACATTTTTATTTCTGTTTATTGTCTACAAGGCTGCAGGTGTGACTGTGTTGGTCACACATGCACCAAAATATACGTCAAGTGCGACTAAACATTGACATCATGCACAAGATCATTTATTTAAAGGGACAGTGTGTAATATATCAAGTATTTAGCGCCATCTAGCTGTGAGGTTCTACATTGCAACACCCCTCCCGTTCTGAAGACGTTGGAGACGTTCCAGAAGCTACGGTGGCCCTGACGGACAAGAAACTCATTTTCAAAATATGGACTCTTTCCCAACAGCGTCGAGTATTTCTACTGATTCAAGTAATGAGGTAACGATGTAGTTAGTTATTGTTATTGTTGGTGACGAGCGCTTTTACTGAGCTCCCTCTCAGTTCCGCAGTCAAGCTAGCTCTGAGCGAAAACGCGTTTAGCCTTACTACGTAGTACCACGTAGTGCTTTGTGTCCCTCTCAGCAGTCCGTAGTTTTTTTAAAACCGGAAAGACATGGCGGCCTCCATAGAGCTTGCCCGTGCTGTGTATATTCAGCAGTGGTGGACAGTAACTGAGTAAATGTACTTGAGTACTGTACTTAAGTACATATCCAGAGGATTTGTACTTTACTTGAGTATTAGATTTCTTTGGTACTTATTACTCTTACTTGAATACATTTCCAAGACAAATATTTTTTCTTTTACTCAAGTTAATTTCTAGGAAGGCTGAAAAGTACTCGTTACTTTCAGGTCTGCTCTTTTTTTTTTTTTCTTTCTAAAATACTATTGGACACAAGCTGTGTTTGTCAAAGAAGGAAACCTATCACAGTGCACGCGCTCCACTGGGATCTACGTAAAAGCTGAAATACGTCATCCCTCCCCATAAGGAAACCACCAAAGTAGCCACGCTCTCGACTGCGTTTGTCAAAACAAAACCGCAACAATGGCTGCATCAGATGTAGTTTTTTGTAAAGCAGTGATTCTCAACCAGTGGTCCGGGGACAACATTGGTGTTTGAGGGGGTTCCAGTTCCCAACTTAGCTAAATGATAGAGAGTTAGTTGGACGGTGCAGGTTCATTTGGTTACAGTTTTAATGATTGTTAATAAACATCTGCATCTGCAACATCTGCTGTCCTCCTGTGATCCATTCATTGTATTTGTTGTATAGGTGTTTCTGCAGGCTTTATATAACATTGTGGTTCTAAAAGCAAGCACATCAGTGCAGGTGGTTTCAAAGAGTTCATTCTCAGAAACAAGAGTTAAAAGGTCCTTAAATTCATTTAGAAAAAATTATAGTAATTCATTGATGTGAAAAATAAGAAATTTACTCTTACTCTTACTTAAAGTACATTTAAAAGCATGTACTTTTGGATACTTAAGTACCTTTAAAAGCAAGTACTTTTTTACTCTTACTCGAGTAACATGTCGACTGAGCTACTTTTACTTGTAACGGAGTAAATTTTGACCAGTAGTATTTGTACTCTTACTCAAGTACTGTGGTCGAGTACTCTGTCCATCTCTGATATTCAGATAGGTAATTCTTGGCTCAGGAGGAGAAGTCAGATTGTTGGCAGAGGTAATTGTTCACCAATGAGGACTTACTTATGAACGAAGACGTTTATTTGAGTTAATAAATTACTTAAATCGTTACACACTGTCCCTTTAATGTCTTTAGAGTTAAATTCAAATGTATTATTGAGTACAGCGGTGTAATAAGTTAGGCTGGTCTATATATTACCACAATATTTATTCAGCCGAGGTGGAACAAATAAGAATGTATTGTGTTGCATGACGAGTCCTAAATTTCCTGCTGGTGCTCCTGAAACGTTCAGTACGGAGCAGCTGGACGTAGTTACTCTGCAGCCATGTGGGTGGATTCTGTCTCAGTTTCCAGTCGTTCCAGCTGACTGCTGTCTTCTGACTGTAGCTTCATCTTCAACAGACAGTTCAGAGAGCGTTCTCATCTCATCTCACCTGCTGTGTGTGCTTATACTTATATATTCTCTCAGTTTCTTCACTTAACTGTTCTGTTTTCTGTCCATGTGCTGTTGAAACACCAGATTTTCCTGCTCTGTGGCATCAGTGTAGGATTATCTTATCTGATCTCATCTTTAATTAATTTCTCAACAAAAAGTGCCAAGAGTCTCAAATCTCCTGCTTCTCTCCATTTTCATCAGTATAAATTGAATATTGGTGAACTGATGATGTAACCAGTGAACTTGTGGCGGGCGTTTTAACCTATTTTTAGATATTTTGTCGATGAATCAAATAAAGAACTATAAAAAAATAAAATGTCAATAATGAAAACCTCCTGTGAAGGCTAATGTTAAACCCTCTTGACAATCGAGCCGCCCTGTTCACCTCCTGACGCTCTCCTGGGCTGAGTGACGGGTGTGTAAAATGAAATATAGGCCAATTATTGCTCTTACCTTATAAATGAATCCATCCGGGCAGGCGTGGTCGTAGGTGAAGGCTTTATAAACCACCAGGAACACGATGCAGGCGAGGAAGGCCAGGGCCAGGATGATCAGGATCGTCACCTGGAGGGAGGACGAACACCGGTCAGTGTGTGTGTGTGTGTGTGTGTGTGTGCCAGAGCCGTAAAGAAGGACTGTGAATATGTGGTTTATATACGAGAGACAGGGTTAGGGTTACATAGTGAGAAAGATGTGTGTGTGTGTGTGTGTGTGTGCAGGCATAATAAATGGGACAGTGAGATGCTGCTGACGGAGGTCAATGGCTCCTCAAGGCAAGGTGTTCCTGTTGAGCTGCCTGACGAACGACTCAGGTTGTGACACCGCGTGCGGATAAATATAAGACATGAAGTCGGAGGCGTTAATCAGGAGAACACGTGGATGATTTGCTGCGTTCTTGTTTTCTTTCTGTATTCTGTGTTTTTGTGTTGCTACAGAATTTATCTGTAATTATGCATTTTCAGCACAAAGACATTTGTCCTTCCAGCATAAAAGACACGGCAGACTTCCCCGCTCTTTATGCAAATGAGCACCGGGACAAACACACACACTGCTTTTTCACACAAAGAAAGAAAATATCCTCATGCATAACGTTTGCCGAATTAACAAAAAACCTTAAAAAATTTAGATTTTGTTGTGAACGGGGTTTCACAAAGTTTATAAAGTTCCTTCCAGCGCAACAACTCACAAAATTAAGCGTTTTGTTCAGGGAGTCTGGGGACTTTCTCCACAGAACACAAAAAAAGTTATCTGTGTAAAATTTGACATGTTTACTGTCAATGAAATGTTGTCTTCTTTCCTACGTTTTAAACGTAAATGGTGAAATTAGAGCTGCAGAATTCACAAGAAGGTGTGAATGATTTAGAATTTGTCGTGGCCGTTTCACAAACTTCACAAACACCTGTACACCTGCATTGTGGGTAATGTAGGCACCATGTTCATCAAGGAAGAAGAAGTGCGATATCTCTGGTTCTGCTGGATCGTTTTTGATCATCAGTTTTTAAACCGTCCATAATGAGTCCAACAGTGTTATAGGAGAGCAAAATCAGACCAGTGGACTGGTTTCCAAAAACCTGGTGCCTACATTACCCACAATGCAACTGATCCACTGAGTGACATCACTGGAGGCAGTTTATCAGATTACTTGCAGCTTCATCTGGAGCCACAACAGTCTTCATACTACTTTTCTCACATGTGCAGTTTTACTCCCAGAGACCTGTGAACACACTTTAACGTGTACAATTGGTGTAATAACCCTTTAATGGATTTTAATTCTACCAGTATCTTGTTTTTGAATCGGCCTGATGAATCGATCAGCATCCGTCGTGCGCTGAATGTCGGTGCACTCAAGTCAGTGACAGAAATCAATTAGCGCTGCATCTTCTTTCTGAATGTGTCCGGCCGTCCACAGCGAGCAGCAGAACGAAGCTCGGAGGCAACAAACACATTCAGGAACCGCATCTTCCTGAAACCTCGAGCAGCTCTGAGGTGTTCAAGTGTGCAAAAGACGAAGAACTGGAACATATTAAAAATGTTCTGGTCAGTTTTTGTACAACAAGTGACTGTGAAATGTTATCAGGATTCGCTTGGACAGAATCAAAACGCATCTGTAGCGTGAGAAATGCTTAATAGCAGCAGGAAAGCAGAGCTAATCTAAAATGATGGAAATAACATTTATTTTGCCGTGCTGATGCAAATAAGAACGCCTCTGTGTCGTTTGAGGTGTGAAATATTCATTTCCCTGGCAGGCCAGACAATGTCGTAGTAAAGCAGATTAACATATAAAAGGATTTGTTTCCTCCTACTTTCTACTTGACAGCCCGATTGGGTGCTTTTGACTGAGCATTTAATTAGAATTATGCAAAACATGTGCGAAGGATAGCTGTGTTATAAAATGCTTCTGTCTGCTAAATCATAAATGTTGCGTTTCCCCACACGTGCTCAAAATTTAAATGTTGTCGTGAAAAAGTCAGATTTATCCCGGCGGGCCAAAAAGAAACAGAACCTTCCTGAACGGATGAATATTCCTGATGTCCTGTTTTTATTTCTAGAGCGACATTAGAGCCGTTCTCAGTTTCCTGCTCTCTATATGATCTGTCACAGGGACGTCAGCGCAATTACACATGGGCGTGATCATCGGTCTCCATCAGCGCTGTGGGGGTGGACAGGGACATGCAAGCTAAGTGACTGTTTACTCGGTGTCACCCGGGGGACACGACTCTTAGCCTTGGTCGCCGCTGACACTCGCCGTAAATTACATCTCTCACATCACACACAGCGATGCATTAAAAGGACGCATTTAAAGTCACGCCGACCCGCCTTTAGGAGCGGCGACAGACGTCGAATGACTGATTAAGACGCACCCTGACCCCCTTTTTGAATAGTGATGCGCGTGAAACGGCTTATTAAGAGAAGGGATTACTATAAAGCTCCTCGTCTCAGTTAGTGTTTCATGCAAGCGGAGAGCCAACTGCGCTTGGACACTTTGAAAACATGAAACGGAGACTTAAGTCTCTAAACACTGAGGAGATTTGTGCTTTTGCTCAACTAAACTGCTGGCGTTTGAATTCGTTGTCAACGCAGCCGAGACACAAAATTCTTCCTCGTGACATTCACAAAAAGACACTCAGCAGCACAGAGGAGAAGTGATGAGACGTCGAACACAACATCAAATAATAACTCTGGCTCGGACGCAGAGATGTTCGCTTAGTTAGGTTTCTGTTTTCTGCTGCAGCGGTCCAGTTAAAGATGGAGATACTTCACATAGATTCCAAACATGATTTGCTGCATTTTAATGTGTGGAAGAAGTTAGGGAAAGTCTCGAGGTCATGCCTGATTCCGGTACCGCCACAGATTTATGCTAAGCTATGCTGTAAATGTTAGCTTCGACCTCTAATGTGTTACCTAGCAACAACTACAGCTCGTTAGTTTCCGTATAAACAGGCTGTTTTGGTGACTCCGTCTTTGCTTCCCACATTAACTCTGGAACACAGCAGGGTCACACGTCTTAAAACCATCATTAACAAATGGTAAATGTACGTTAATCAAACTTTATTTAATAGTTATCAGACTGTTATCAAACAATGGGATGCTTTATGAACCATTTACTGAGCAGTTGTTCATTGTAAAGTTGCAACTGACGTCTATAAACCTTTTAATTCAAAGTTTAATTAGCTTTAAATTAACCATTTATTAATGACAGGCTGAGAAATAGACCGTGACAGGTTCAATGACTGGTCTAAATGTAGGATATCGCCCTTTAATTCACAAAACAAAATGATTAAAGTGGAAGAAACTGCTGAGCTGTGCGGTCCATATTTAGCAATTTACAGTTATCATCAAACTGCACTTTAAAATGAAATAATCATTTTAATAATATGCAAGCATGGTACTACATCTGCAGTTCAGCAGCTTATTTACTGATTGAAAGCGTGTCCTACATATCATCTTTACTGGTGCTCAACATTACAGATTAGTCGTATTAACCGTGAGTCGTACAGTCTACGTACATTAAGGCTCCATTAATCTTTCACTGTACGTTCAACAGAAGAGCAGCAGCAGCAGCACTGGAGCAGAAACACCCCGACCTTTGTAATAGAAACGATCGCTTTATAAGTCCCTGTTGATGCGACCGCGACCATGTGGTGTATAAATCCATTAAAAATCTATCCTGACCTTTCTCCATTATTCATAATCTGGCTGAACTCCGCAGTAAACCTTCAGGAGGTCTTCCTACAGCTCGAGGATGACGACTACCTCCTCTACGCATGGAGCGGATTCATACGTTTATCTGCCCGGATCTCTGTATTCACTTATGAAAAGATAATGCTCTCATTCATCTGATCAGCTGAATCTGTGCCAAGGCTGTGCTCACGTTAATAGAACAGAAAAAGAGAAATACAGCAGAATACAATAAATAAAGAATTGTGCTTGTTTAGTCGACTCAAGGCTGCATCTCCCGGCGAGGCAGCCTCCCACGCACACATCAACATCATCCTGTTTCCTGTGGAACTCAGTCGATGCGGCTGTTCTGTCATTAGCGCTCCGGTGTGTGCCATCCTACACCACTATCACCTCCGACACAACCAGCACCCTGTCCGCTGTGCGGCACAGATAACAGGCAGGCGTTTGTTCTTCTTGGATGCGGGCAGGTGAACAGCATGCTGCTGTAATTTGGACTAAAAGCAACGTGTCCTTAACAAGGACGGACTCCATCAGTGGAGACTGGACCGACTGCAGGAGCTGTAACTGCCTCTAACCACGGCCAGTCACTGTTTCAGTCCGTATGGATCCAAAATCGCTGGTTGGATTTAAATCTGCACTGAGCAAAGAAACACTTCACCGACATCGAGGTCGTCGTCTGTGTTCACACGGTTTGTCCAAGTGGAACCAACAGAACAAGCTTAAGAGAAATATAAATACTAAACATTCACAGTACGAAACAAAAGTGAATCATCTCCGGCCTCTTTCATCTCGAAGGTATACGTATCATTTCACTAACAAAGACCGCGCCAAAGACTGTATGGAACGAAAACAGGAATTTATTACACGTAATGACGTATGTTGGATACTGGGAGGGAAAGGGTCGAGGGATGAGGGGGTTTAGGAAGGACGGGTGAGGGTTGATAGGAAGGGAGAGAGGCTGGTGGGATGAGAGGATGGAGGGGGGAGTTTGGGAGGAACAGAGTGGGTGTGGAGACGCTGAGTGGGGGAGCCGTCTCCGATCTCTTCGTAAGCCCACGTGGTTCCTGTATGTGGATGAGAGAGAGAAAACAAAAGAAAGAAGGGGATTGGAAGGGAGGGAGGTAGAGTATCAGTCAAAGAGGGAGTGAACGGATGAGGTGTGCTTAAATATATTTCGGGCGGAAATGTTTGAGTTAGAGGCGTGGTCTTTGTTCCCGAACCTAGTTATAAACCTTCATATAAAGTATGAAGTGATCACACAAAGGTTCCCTGCAGGAACACGTCTGATGGCTTCATTTAACAATTAATCCTCCAGGAAAACAAACGGACATTTTCAACTGAGTCGTGATTAAAGCAACAACAACAATGTTCTGATTGGCAGCGTTAAAAAGAGCTGCAAGCATGAATCTATTAGCTGTTAACAGTCGTTCTGGTTTCTTCTCCTCTTTGACAGTAAACTGAATATCTTTGTTTGTCGTCGTGGACAAAAGATGCGTTTGAGGACGTCAACTTGTGCTTTGTAAAAACACTGACTTACATTTTTCACAATTTTCTGACATTCTGAGGAACAACAACAACAACAACAAGGTGATTCATTCAGAAAAGAATCCACAGATGATGATCATCGGTGAAAACAGTGAGTCACAAATGAGTCACAAGATTTGATCAAGATGACAAAACTGTTGACATCCTGAAGGGTTGAAGTTCCAGCTGAAGGCTTCCCTCCTCTCTGCGTGCAGCAGTGATCACCAGATGAAGCAGAAAACAGGAGTTCTCTGACCTGATTGGATAAAGTTTGCAGGGATACCAGAACATTTCTCTTCTCTTTTAATCCGGCGAGGTGAAGTAGAGAAACACAAGCACTCTGTAACTGTGTTTACTGCTGGAAGATGGAGATATCTGTATCACTTACAGCAGCGTTAAAGAAAAGCATTTATCTAAACTGAGGCTGCAAGATGTTTGTTTTGACTGATGCTACTGTTACGATGTGATTCATGATCAGCGGGAATGATCGTTTTTGTAAGAACAACTCATGACGATGTGACGTGTGTTCGTTTGACCTCAGGAGAAACAGATCTGTGTGCTGGGACGTCTCACTTCATTACGATGCTGTTTGTGTTGTATTTTAACTTTGCAACTTTTTGCAATTTGAATATGCATTTGGTCACATTGTGATTTTGATCATATTTGAATTAATCTGAATGTTGAATCTAAAACAAGATGAGTTTGTTGGTTAATGGATGAACAGTTTGGGTTAAAAATGCCTGAAACAGTGAAGCGTGATTGTTGTGATCTCATCAAAGTTCACTCACTGAAATGAAGCGCAGCTAATCTCTGCGAGTGAGAAGCTGGAACTGTGAGGTGATTAACAAACATGTTCGCGACTATTCTTCTGTTGATTAACTTATTAATATTCCTCATATTCTGATGTGCATACTGTAAATATGGATCTGCTGTCTGTCGTTTCTCCTCCGTCATCGGTGAAGCGGCGACACGTGGACGCAGCTGCCGACCGTCGTGTGTTATGGAGGAAAAAACAAACAATCAAACCAGATTATAATAAAAGATCCAGCAGGATTGTTCCTCTGTTCTCCAGCGTTCTCATCTCTGACTGCAGATTAAGCATTCGTCTACCTATTGTTTATGTTTCCCTCCATCCTTCATCACACACACACACACACAAACACCACCTGCTCGTTTTCCCTAAAAAACGCCTCTGGATGGAGGAAAATAACTGATTCATGAGGCGGTTTTCTTCCACAAAATCCACTTCCCTTTAATTATGTATGGCTGCACAGTGCATCATAAGTTCAAAGGCGGTTTCCTAAGTGGATGTGCGTCTTCACACCCTGTTTCACTGCAGTTCAACCTACCATTCCTCTCCCCTTTTCTTTTTTAACACTGCGAATATGTTGGAACGAAACACACCGCCCACACTCTTACTGCCGGAGCTCGATGAGCCACATGAGGGCTGCAGAGCCGACACCTCCTCACACTCACTCCAGGAAAAGAAGAAAAAAAAAGAGGGGAGGATGTGTAAGCGAGGAAAAAAAGGGGGAAGGTGGGTGTGACAGGAGAGAAAAATGATGCTGATAAAAGCAGATAACAGAGTGACAGGAAGGAGCAAAGTGAGAAATAAAAGGAGGCGATGACAGAGACAATAAAGCAGCGAGCGAAAGGCAGACGGAGGGCGAGCGGTGGAGATCAAGGGGCAGATGGAGGATGTCGTTCCCTCTCGTGGAGGCAGACAGACAGACAGGCAGACAGACAGGCAGGCGGAGAGACAGACAGGCAGCAAACACAACGGGATATCAGCTGATGCATCAACCAATACCCCACAAAAGGAAGCACACACAACCGTTTTTCATTCATCCTCCTGTTGCCCCTCTGACTCCGTCTGAACCGCGGCACAAAGCTCCGTCGCTTCTGGTTCTAAAGATTATCATCTGCTCCGTCTACGCTGAAGCCTCGCGCTCCAGCTGAACGCATTAAAAAGAGCTATTAATATCAAATGAGAAAAAGTTCTAATATTAAATATATCTTATCTTGGCTGTAATAATCTGTAACGCCTTGAGGGCAGTTTGTTGATTAATGAAATTAATGAACTTGGTGACGGGGTGAGGCGGCGGAGAGAAAGTCTCATCACAGAAACACACAGAGGCGTAAAGGTCAGCGGTCCGATTACGTGTCCTGCAGACTCCACGTCCGGCCGTAAAGGATCGTTTAACCATCGAACGCTCACCATCAATTCTGTCTATTATAAAAACATTTGTGCGCAGCAAGTTAATTAAGCGGCGACATCATTAAAGGGGCTCTGTGGATCTTCTGTATCGTGCTGGAAGCCGATTTTTAGCGTTAGCTGCTTTCGCTCTCCGATAGCAGAGAGGAGACGAGTCAAAGAGACGAGGCGCGTCCTTCAGACTGAGGCAGAAAATACAACCTTCACAAAGAAATCCAGCAGCGTTAGACAACTTCAACAAATGTCCACAGGCTCGTAGAGTCAACCGAGAAAGACGTTTTTCATTTATCACGTTACAACCCGCTCACATGTGGCCAATAAAGAAGTCGTTATCATCAAATCATTAATTGCAGCTCTACTCAACACCAGTCACATAATTGTTCATGTAAGAGTTCACGTTCAACAGACAAACTTAAAGATTACTTAAAGATCTCCAAAGCTAAACCATCAGGCTGCAAGACGAAAAGAATGTATTATCATGAATTAATAAGAGAAAACATGTTAAATTATCTGTTTTACCTGGTTTATATTTGACCTTCCTTTCTTTCTGTATTTTTTTGCACAGATTTCCTGTTTGACAAGATTTTATTACCAAATAATAATGTGATATTCAAACTGTCGGCTTGTTTACAGTCTGTCAGCGAGCGTCTTTCTCAAGGACACATTCATTGAACAGTTGTTTTCACGGCCGCTCGTCAGAATCAGAACCAGCTCTCCTGGACCCGTATGTTTGGACGACGAGGACTCTGACTCCAGTTTTTGTTGGCTCACGGCGTCCTTGACTGTAAAAGTGTTCAAGATTCAAGATTCATTTATTTTTCCCGTTGGAGATTTTGTCTTGGATAAAAGGCTGCCACATAAATATACACATCGCATCACATAAACACATCAGCCTTCACACACATTTATAACACCTGACATTGATCAGTTTGACCTTTACAAGCACGGTACTCTTATTTATCAGTGTTTAATATGACGTCACCAACAAAGTCTCCCTTCCCGTCCTCCCCCTCCCTGAGTGGAAAAGACATCTATCAAAAAACAAAAATCAAACCACTGAATTTATTATTCATCGCTGTACGTTTCCTGCTGTGACACGTCAAAACATCTTCCGTTAAAAGGGCCAATTTGTCAAACAAGAATGGAAAACATTCTCTGCTTACATCTGGAAGATTTGCAGCTTTTCTCTCTCTTTCTTTTTTTTATAAGATATTAAATTGCATATCTGCAGAGTTCAGACTTCTGGACCCGACAAACCAACTTGTTTGAATACATCACCGCGGGAGTCAGGCAACTTTTGACTCGCGGTGGGAATTGTGTTTTTTAAAAAACAGTTTTCCTTCATCATACAGAGCAAACGGCAGATAATGAAGATACGTGTTGCAGCCATAAAGTCAGACATTAAATTTAAAAATAAATCCGTCCTCTCTGCGACCAAACAACCTGGAGCGCAGATGGAAATGTGTCCCGCTGAAGTGTCTAATCCGCACGAAGCCCTCGACTATTCATCACATGTAGAGGCGTTCGAGTCAGAGATCAGCCTGCTGCATAAAAATGTAAATGAAATATTCTCTTATCCTCTTAAGGCACTTTTGTAATGATGAAATTAATGAGGTGGGTGATAGCGTACCTGTTAGGGAAACCACGACCAGAACTGGAAAGGTCACGGGTTTGATCCCTGCGTGTCCGTGAGCAAAACACGGAGCGACTCTGCCTCCGTACAGTATATGGAATATTAATGATTATAAAGTCAAGAAGTGAGGCAAATACGAGACAGGACGAGACAGAAATGACCATTTGGGCTCCAGAAGAGATTTTTAAACCTCATGTTTCCCCCGTGGTGGACGAGACAATCAGAGCCTTTGAGAAAACATAACAGTGGAGAAAATATGGATCATCAAAACAGGAGCAAAACACAGATACAGAGACAGAAAAGCAAACTTTAATGATGAGAACAAAGCAGGAAAACACGAGGGCCTGGGATCATTTAAACACAGAGGAAAGATTAACTGAGAGAGCGGGGAAAAACACAAAGACAGGAAGTGGAAAGGAAAACAAGAATAAGGATATAACCTACAAAATAAAACAGGAAATGAAACAACACTCCAAACCACGATGACCTACAGATGTATTACAGGTAAAATGTGCTCAAATTACCATCACAAGATGAAGACTGATGCATAAATAAGGATTCAGCTGCTGTAACTTCTCTGATCGGAGCTGGTTTTACATTTTCTACAGTGGTTCACAACATATTGTTCTGAGGGTCACGAGATGATAAATGAGACGGACGAGAAGAAGTTCTGCTCCATAACTTCCCCGATGATCTTTCAGCCTCGTAAAATGACTAAAATGACTGAAAATCTCAACACAATCGCCAGAAAAACGTTTCTACAAAACCACAGAAAAGTTCAAACTGTTTCTGCGTACATCTACAAACTGTAGCTGTTACATAAACGTACAGTACTTCCCTCTGAAATAGTACCAGAGAATATCGCCTCTCTACAGCCCTCGCGGTACAACTGTACGTCCATCACTGTGGTTTTTAAGCTCATGTTCAGACACGAGCACGACGCCACAGTCCAGGAGAAAATCGTGTTTCTTAGACAGAGAAACATTTCTGCAGTCTGTGTCTTCTTCCTCTAAAAGCATCTCAGTGCAAAGACCTTTTTTTTTTTTGTTTTGTTTTGAGGAACAAAGAAACTCTCGGAGCCGTGATCTTTGGGGAGCGAGCTACCTCCGAGCGGAGCATCTGAGACGGGGCGGGGGATGTCAAGGAGACCGTGTTCAGGGGGATTCGGGCTCTTGAGGACTGGCTTTCCGGTTGAGACAAGCGCAGCTACAGTAGTGTGGCAACAAAGCACAAAAACTCGGCTGTCGACATGCATCGTGTCTCGGATGGAAACACAAACTGTTAAAATGCCAACCTGAGACAACGGGAGCGTTTCCTCTCAGGTCAGCTGAGGTCTGCACGCCGGAGCTCGGCTCCCTCCGAGCTGTGCAGGAGGTTCTGAGAGGTTTCGTCTGCTGAGGTCAACAAGCTGCATTGTTCAATATTTCCCAGAAACAATGAACAGACCGAGAGGCTCAGAGGACTGTGTGCCGTGCCCACGCTGCGTTTGTTTGTGTGAGAGGAGATTTCATTATAGATCTACCGTTTTATATAAAGGTCGCTCAGATGCGACGAAGAGAACGACTCGTTCAGGTGTCGTGTACGTCGACGACGGCCGTCATGGATCACTGAACACAACCCCGAAAACTGTCAGCCGGTGTGAGGTTCATTTTTTAATAATCACCAAAATAACACAGGTTAGTATAAACATATCTTTAGAAATAAACACTGGCATTTTCTCAGAACACGTCATTTTTGGATGATTCTTACTGGGTAAAAGTTATCGAATCATGTTGATGGATGCGTTGACGTCTTCAGTGGCGTTTTTTATCTTCATGGTTTTCCAGATTTTATCAAAATATTTTTTGGGAACTCTCCCTGATCTGTGGGATCCAACGGGCTGCTGACATCACAGTGCTTTTTGTATTAAAGGGATATTCCAGTGTAAGTTTAATCCATGGTCTAAATCACAGTGAAACTGTGTTAGACTCACTCTCCAGAGATCAAGTTAGCAGACCGCTAATTTGCGGTTTGAAATGCTCAATTCCGTTCTTTTCCCTGTCCGCTCTCGATAATAACTGTTATAAACTGGCAGGTAAGACACATATGAACTTTGATTGCTTTTCCATGGAGTCATAATCATACATTTTCATCCATGAGCCGCGGAACTCTACTGCACTCGGTAATCGACTCGTCGGGACTTCCCGTCAACAGGAAGCTGCTGCAGAAGAGTGGTAAATTTAGTCAGCTTTTCAGTAGAAATCCAGCTAAGCTAGCGGAGGTTAGATGCCCCGGACTATGTGCTGAGACCCTATTTGTACTGTTGCTGAAGTTTGGTGCTGTTCTGAGCATTATTTGTGGCTTTTTGGTGGCGGTTTATATTTGGATCCATTTACTGCAGTGTATTGTTGTCGTGCGGTCGTTTCTGAGGTTGATAAAACTCTGTAAATTAGCGGTCTGCTAACTTGATCTCTCAAGAGGGAGTCTAACACAGTTTCACGGTGATTTAGATCATGGATTAAACTTACAGAATATCCCTTTAAATGGTAAATGTTTTTGTTTTGGCCGTCCAATCACATGACAACAACTTTTACCACCACAAACCTTTATCATTAACTTTATCCTTTTAAAGCCATAAAATTCTACTTCTACTTGAAAGCCATCATAGAAATTCAATATAGTGTTTGTGTTCTTTTTACAATTGATGGTTTGATGACGGCACAAAAGATATTCTTGAGTTTTCCCGTCGAGGCGTGATCGTGCTGCCTCCATCGATCTGCACAACTTGAAAATGAGTCCACAGTGACTCAAAATCTGACAAGAGCAAAAAAATAAGCTCCCAGACACGTCTTCTAATCCAGAGGGCTGACACAGACAGAATTATGTTTGAGTTTTTATGCTGCACATACAGAAAAAAAATTACAGAAATGCACAAAGCGAAAGACTAGAATCTGTCTGGTTTGAACAAACACAACCTCCCTGTCGCTCTCTGAACTCATCCGGAGGTGACTGAGTTCCAAACACTTTGTACCTGAGCGTCCTCTGCAGCCTCCTCCATAAAAGCCCAGCAAGAGTTGCTGAATTTTCTCTTTACAGGATCGACAATTGCACTGACTTGCAGGAACAAAGCGAGCGCTCTGTGCACTAAAAAGGAAGAAATACCAGCCAGAGACGAGTTACAGGACCTTTAAGTACAAACATCACACATGTAACGACTGATTTGTGCAGATTAGCGTCATCTTACTTCCAAACGATCTTCTCAAACCGCAGGATCACATCCATGTTAGCCGATTCGACTGGTTAAAACGAAACGTTTCCGATGTAATCGCGGCGGATCAGACCGCTCGGATGCTTAATTTGGAGACGAGAGATTTAAATCCTGCACGCTGTGAGATAACGTGCGAGTCTCCATGGTGACTTGGCCTATTTTTCAGAGGCGTGGGCTCCTCACAATCACAAAAAACATTCTTCATGGGAAAGTCAGGATGATAATCGGCCTTCGTGTCATGTATTGTGTTTCCAGCTTTAGGCCTTCTCTCAGGAATTATGCTTTTTAGAAACGTCTGGGGCGCTTCGTGAGGCTAAAGGGTGTGACCGTCACAATAAAGGTGTCTTCTGTGTGTGCAGATAGTGTGAGCTTGAATTTTTACTTCCTCTGCTGTTTAGTAGAAATGTGATTAAATAGAATCAAAAGTCTTTTCTCTTTCCCCGTGAACACGCTCCACCAGCTCAGCAGCCAGCGAGACGACGCGTGTTCAGCAGGAGATAGATGCTAATTATGCTAATGTAGCCCAATTAAGGAAGGTCTCTATGGAGACAGAACTTCAAAGGTTTTGTCGGAGCACGCTGTCATGTTGGTTAGAGACGCCGCCCGCAGGAGAATGTGCTCTCGGGGCACAGACTCAAGTCAAATAGCAGGTGGGTGAAATGATAGAAAACGCATAAACAGCAGCGAAATGAATAAAAACATCACGAGAGCCGCGACCCGCAAAACCCGATCCAACGACAGAGAACCCCATCGATTCCAAGGCTACAGTATACTCTCACACCTGCCCTGAGGAAACAGACGATACCCAGTCAGTGGAGACGACAAATCTGATTGGATAACATGAACAAACAAGCGCACACACACACAAACACACACACACACTCACACACACACACACACACAGACTCTCATTATGAATCAGTAATGCGTCTCTGAGGAGACACTAAACATCTGGATAAGATTTGCTAATCAGCTCGAACTCTGCGAGATGAAGATGTTGCAAGAGAGGAAATATTATTAATGATGGGACCCGCCTCTCCACAGACACACACACACACACACACACACACACAGACACACACCACTTTTCAGTTGTTTACATCACAAGACAAGGTTGATTACTCTAATGTTTCCCCAGCTCTCAGTCTCCTGGGCATTCTTTATGTTCCTGCTTATGTAGACAGCTGTGTGTGTGTGTGTGTGTGTGTGTGCGTGTGTGTGTGTGTGTGCATGTGTGTGTTGCTGCAGGTTAGCACGTTATGTTGATGGATGTCTTGAACTTCAAGTCTTCCTCAAGTTATTAATTTTATGTTCGTAGTTTTCCTGAACTTCATTTCATCCAAATCATTTCTGGTGACCTGCAGCTCTGATCTTTGGTTTCCAAGCAACTGCTCACACAACACAGGTTTCTGCATAAAACAGTAAACTTTTGTTGGGTTTTGTTTGTTCATTCACACGATAACGGCGATCTGGGGAAGTGAGAGGACAAAGTTTTGAAACCGGCTTTCCAGAGGATAATCTTTTGACTGTGTCTGTCTTATTTTTTACAACGCAAAGGAAGAAATGTTTTGTTTTTAGCTAAACTGTTGTAATTAAAGCCAAACTGTTTTGTTTTGTCCTCCATGCAGCTTCGTATCCCTCCGTCAGGCCGGCCTGATGTTGTTGAGCTGCTCAGATTGGGTTCATTTCGTCATTTCACCTTGAATTTTGAGCTTCTTCTGTGCAGGGAAGGCTACGTAATTAAACAGTTTCATCATTTGTCTGCATCCTGAGTCTGTACAGGCTGTTTTATTTTAAAAAGGCCTGATGCACTTCGCGTTCCGACTTCAGTCTGGCTCGATCTGCTCTGCGCTTCAATCAAAAATAGACGGACGCTTGTTAAAACGTGGAAACGGGAGCGTCGTCTAGAACGGCCGAGATCAGCTCCAGTGGCCATATCGCCACCGCAACACAACCGAGAAGGGTCCGATGGAGATTAAAGGAGCTTCAGTTCTGATCATTATCAGCCAGTATTCGTTCTGTAAATAGTTTGGTTTGTATGAAGGACCAACAGAGCATCAGCCTTTGTTTCTACACAGCGCTAACATGCTACAGTGTACTAACAGCGTCCTGTCGCTTCCCAGTCAGCAGTGGAAAAATATTAATAGTGAAACGTTCCCACGTCACGTCCATCAGCAGCACACGGCTTACTGGCATCACCTGCTGTTACAACAAATCAAATCAAATCAAATCAACCTTTATTTATATGGCGCTTTTCATACAGAAAGTATCACAAAGTGCCTTACAGCAGAAAAAGAGAAACAGCAAATAAAATCAGGAGAAGAAGCTTAAAAGAACCCAACCCTCCCACCCCCATAGTCATGCACAGAGACACACACAAATATATACACACTCATACACACACTCACACCTACACAAACGCTAGCTGTCACTACAGAGACATGGCTGGGCAGCGAGACCTGAGGCACAGAGGAAGCTTTAGGAAGCTACCTTTGGGGGGCCAACCACACTGGGAGAGATCCCAGTCCAAGGTCGCAGGGAGCCCCACCACAGAGACCACCCCAACCCGGGCAGACAGGAGGCCCCGCACCAAAGTGCAGAGCCCTCTAGTCGCCCAGGCTGGAACCGTCCACGGGACAGCACCCCCCGCGGCCAGACCAGAGACAACTCCCAATCTGGCAGGCCCCCCTGAGGAAACACTGGAGATTAAAAACTGATAGTCTAAAACAGTAAAGGGTTAAAATATTGGTTAAAATATGGAGGCAAAAAACATCGGGGACTAAAACATAAAAGCATAGAGGCTAAAAACATGAGGGACTAAAACATAAAAGCATAGAGGCTAAAAACATGAGGGACTAAAACATAAAAGTATAGAGGCTAAAAACATGAGGGACTAAAACATAAAAGTATAGAGGCTAAAAACATGAGGGACTAAAACATAAAAGCATAGAGGCTAAAAACATGAGGGACTAAAACATAAAAGCATAGAGGCTAAAAACATGAGGGACTAAGACATAAAAGCATAGAGGCTAAAAACATGAGGGACTAAAACATAAAAGCATAAGAGCATAAGACATGAGAGACTATAAAAAATAAAAGCATAGAGGCTAAAACACAGAGAATAAAACAAATAAAAGATGGGTCTTAAGCCTCTTTTTAAAAACCTCAGCAGTCTCCGCGACCCTGAGGTTCTCCGGCAGGCTGTTCCACAGTCGGGGCCCATAACTACTGAAAGCCGCCTCCCCGTGCTTTTTTGACTTTACCTGTGGTATGGTTAAAAGGCCGGTGCCGGAGGACCTCAGGGTCCGCGGCGGCCGATAAGGTAAAAGCAAATCAGATAGGTAAGAAGGCCCAAGACCGTTAAGACACTTAAAAACTAGTAAAAGAACTTTAAAATCAATCCTGAAACGCACGGGGAGCCAATGCAGCGACTTTAGAACTGGTGTAATGTGCTCCCGCCCTCTGGTCCTTGTCAGCACTCGTGCAGCTGAGTTTTGTAATAATTGTAGATTCGAAATGCTCTTTTTTGGAAGGCCAGAGAGCATCACAGGGCATTACAGTAGTCTAAACGACAAGAGATAAAAGCATGCATCATCACCTCCGTGCTGGCCTGAGAGAGAAACGGGCGGACTCTGGCTATGTTTTTAAGATGGTAAAAACTATTTTTGTTATATTTTTGATGTGTGGAATAAAACTGAGCTCAGAGTCAAAAATCACACCCAGATTTTTTACAGATTGTGATGGTTTAAAATCCTTTAATTTTGGTAAAAGTTTCTCTTTCTGGCCCTCAGGACCAATGAGTAAAACCTCTGTTTTGTCCTGGTTGAGCTGTAGGAAATTCGCTGCCATCCATGTCTTGATATCTAAAATGCAGTTAAAAAGGACATCAATAGGCCCTGTGTCATCAGGAGACACGGCGATGTACAGTTGCGTATCGTCAGCATAACTATGAAAGCTGATGCCGTGCCTCCTGATGACGTCCCCAAGGGGAAACATGTAAAGATTAAAAAGAGTTGGACCTAAAATTGACCCTTGGGGAACCCCACACTTTATTTTGTGGGTTTCTGAGGAACATGTATCCATACTTACAAAGAAGTGTCGATCTGTGAGGTAAGAAATGAACCAGTTAAGAACAGTACCAGAGAGGCCGACCAGGGTCTTCAGTCTATCTAATAAAATGTGATGGTCTACTGTATCGACAGAAGAATCCAGAGAGAAAGGTGTTCAGAGAGAAAATCAAAGAAACCAGAGTCGAGCAGACGGATAAAAATGATTTTTCTACTTGAGAGAGCAGATGGGAAGACTTTGGAGAGCTGTATGATTCAGTGGGGAGGGAGGAGTGTGACCGCTTGATGTCCAGAATATGTCTTTTTATCAGCCTTGACGGAGAAGACGATCAATGACACTAACAGTAAATTAAACGAGCGATACTGCTGTTGTCCGGACTGCGAACACAGCGTGAGTGACACAGAGAAAGGCGGATCGATGGCGAGGACAAATGTTAAAGTGAGAGGAACCAACAGACGAGTGAGAAGTGGAGGGTCAGACTGGCCATCCGCAGTCTGTCTGTCTCCTAATTGCTCCCATGGCTCAGCCTGTCAGAGCAGCAGCAGCAGAGAGAGGAAGGACACTCGCTCGCTCTCTGCCGACACTTTTTATCTTTCTGGAAACATCAAACGTGTTGTTTTTCTCCGGGCTCCACTTCTGTTGACGCGGGATGAACAGATATTTACCGGCCACATGAGACGCCGCTGCAGGAAGTTGTTTCTTTGAGTCTTATCGGCCTTAAATTGATCGAATCTGCACAGGGCTTTAATTAAAAGATTACAGTTCAACTGAAGGTAACAACACGTCCTCAGAATTAAAACCGATGCTGCAAGGTGCCATGCAGTTAAAGGGATATTCCGGTGTAAGTTTAATCCATGGAACTGTGTTAGACTCCCTCTCGAGAGATCAAGTTAGCAGACCGCTAATTTACGGAGTTTTATCAACCTCAGAAACGACCGCACGACAACAATACACTGCAGTAAATGGATCCAAATATAAACCGCCACCAAAAAGCCACAAATAATGCTCAGAACAGCACCAAACTTCAGCAACAGTACAAATATGGTCTCAGCACATAGTCCTGGGCATCTAACCTCCGCTAGCTTAGCTGGATTTCTATTGGGAAGCTAAAAACAGATTTCAACTCTCCTCCATCAGCTTCCGGGTCGGGGAAGTCCCGACGTGACGATTACCGAGTGCGGTTAGAAATGCTCAATTCCGTTCTTTTCCCTGTCCGCTCTCGATAATAACTGTTATAAACTGGCAGGTAAGACACATATGAACTTTGATTGCTTTTCCATGGAGTCATAATCATACATTTTCATCCATGAGCCGCGAAACTCTACGGCACTCGGTAATCGACTCGTCGGGACTTCCCGTCAACAGGAAGCTGCTGCAGAAGAGTGGTAAATTTAGTCAGCTTTTCAGTAGAAATCCAGCTAAGCTAGCGGAGGTTAGATGCCCCGGACTATGTGCTGAGACCCTATTTGTACTGTTGCTGAAGTTTGGTGCTGTTCTGAGCATTATTTGTGGCTTTTTGGTGGCGGTTTATATTTGGATCCATTTACTGCAGTGTATTGTTGTCGTGCGGTCGTTTCTGAGGTTGATAAAACTCCGTAAATTAGCGGTCTGCTAACTTGATCTCTCGAGAGGGAGTCTAACACAGTTTCACGGTGTGTCAGACCATGGATTAAACTTACAGCGGAATATCCCTTTAAACTCTGGTTCTGTTACTGACAGTGGAGTTTGGTTTTAACCTCATTTATTTGTCTGGTCTGTTTAACCCTGATTGGCTCCAGTTTTGCTTTTTGCGGCGCTTTTACAAGACAAACTGTGAAAACACAACTCAGATTAGCAGCAGTCTGCATTAATCACTAAAAATCATTTAAATAATTTAAAAGAAATCCTCTTTCCTGCAATCTTGAGAAATCCTTTGAATACTGCTTGATCAGCACCAGACACTAATGACTTTTTCCTCGGGTGATGGCCTAATTTTCCACCAAATTTTCATGAAATATGCTTAAAAGTTTCTGTCCGGCTTTGAAAAACAGAAGACGTGAGTGATGATTATGTTTCCGACCAGCAGAATGTGTGATTTGATCGGATCCCTTCACGAAAAGACCTGCTTGGCTGTTTCCACTCCTGCTCTGTGACGAGGTGGATTTTTAAGGCAGAAATATGAAAACTGAAACAAATCAGCCTGCGTGTGAATATGTGTGCCAAGAGATGTAATGCTGTCAGACCGCTCTGCCATCAGTCAGGCTCAGAAATTCCTTCCAGCATTCGCGAACGCGTGACAACTGACTTACTGAGTCCAACAATGGAGTTTTGATGCAGCCGCCGCTGTGATGTCAGACAAAAGAACTTTCAGACTTTCTGTAATCACAATTTAGGATTTTTCAGTGCCTAAGAATAAAAATCAATCATTATCTACTCGCCGCCCCCCCATGGTGATGGAGAGTTGGGTGAAGGTTTGTAGTTAACAAAACATTTCTTGAGCTCCACAGCAGAAAAGTCGACGGGACCTTCAGAACTCGTCTACAGACACACAGGAATTTTTAAAAATGCATTTCTTTCCTCCTCTGTTTTCAAAATTTTTGTGTCCACACCAACAGTATGAAAATGCACGCTGTGAAGCGCACGCCAAAGCAACAGTTGGCGATTTAACCTCTACTGTGACGCCACGCTGTCCAATCAGAAGACTGCAAAATAAAGAAAACAAGGACATTTTTTAAACCCTTTTTTAAGTTTGATGTAGCTGCTAAAAGCGTTTGCTCCCACCAGTTTTGCCACGTTAGCCGACAAAGTCTGAAAATGATGTTTTGTTCTGTGGATTAACTTTAATCTAATTTTTGATTAAAGACGGCAGTAACTCAACTCATTGCATTTCATAAGCTGCTAGGAAAGAAGCTTCAAAATAAAAGTCAACTCAAGTTCTGCCAGTTAAATGCTTTTAATGTGAAGCTGCAGCAGTCGAAAAAAAAATATTAAGACATCATACAGACTGTGAGCTTCTTTTCCTTTAAATAAAACAAATAAATAAATATTAAACCTGGTGCTGTCGACAGCTTGTGAGTCGAAGAGAAAGTTTGACAAAGTGGCGACACCCCGTCTGAAGAAGCTGCAGCAGGGAGTTCGTGCCAAACTTTATTTAACTCTCCCTCACATGCTGAACGGGTACGAGAGATGATTTATGTTCATGTGTCACATCTGCTGATATTGACGGACAGTGATTGAATTCTGCCGTCCTTTGAGTTGCGCCTGATACCAGATCTGAAACAAGAGGTAGAGCAGAACGGGAGCCATCTGGACCCGTTGCAGGTATCACTCATACAGCCGCGACGTCTGTCTGTGTTGGGTCTGATGGACGGGATCTGTCTGTACGTCCGGCCCGTCTCACTGTCTGTCTGTGTGTCTCGTATGGCAGCTGACACACAGGGACCTCTTTGCAGTGACAAATAACTCAGAATGGAGTCGGCACCGGGGCCTCTGGGACGGCGGGCTGACCTGACCAGGACTGTTTGTGGTTCAGTGGAGCGTGAAGACACACGTACGCTGGTCTCGACATTCAGCCTGTTACCAGCTTCCTCTCCATCTCTGTGTTACGCTGATAACTGACTATCTCGCCCATATGGAGCCAATTCAACTATCACATTAAGATGAGGCCAAAACTGATTATTAGTTCAACTACTACGGCCAGTTACATCCTCTAAGTGTGTGTTTGTGCACACGCCAAAGCCGGAGGATCTGGGGATCACATCTGGCTCGTTCATTTTATCAGAGGCCAGTTTTTGAACAATAAGATGTCTGTGACTGTCGGCCAATAGGAGCTGGCACGGCTCTATAACAGGAACTGTGAGTGTGTGTTGGAAGTGTTCGTGTAAAACGCTTCCCAGAGCCGAGTTTGATGAGAGAGTGCGAACGTGCTGCCACCGATTGTTGGCCTGTTACGACACGATGGAGAGAAAGAGAAGAAGAAGAAGAAGAAGAAGAAGAAGAAGGAGAGGATGAAGCCTGTGAGCTGGACAAATGATGAGAGGACAAGACGGCAGAGGAGGGGAGGATGATAAGTAGTCAGGACGGTTGCCAGGTTGAATCCCTGAACAGGTTAAAAAACAAACCCTCACCTCGGTTACCAATTACTTTCAAGCTGCCTTTGGGCAAAAACCACAGCTGCTGAGCTGCAGATAATAAAACTGCTGCGACGATTACTGCGTTCAAGTCAGCTCAGGACATTAAAATTAGTTCAATATGTCAAATAAAAGTCAAACCTGCAGGCTGACTGTCCATAAATGTAGTGATGCAATGCAGCTTCTACAGTGAAGGATCGAAAGTTCACAGAGGTGTAAATACTTCTCACACAGGAAAAGTTAGTTTCTTGTAGGCATTTATTTATGACTGTTTGTTTTCTGACTGACTGCGCTGAGTTCTGCAGCTCATGTCCGCTGTAGTGTGAGTGGATGAAGGATGCAACAATTCTAGATTTAGTCTTTATTTTACATCCGAGTGTGAAGGCAAGAGAAAGAAACATCTCAGTCACTTCTGGATGGATTGTCATGGAATTTCTTCCAGACGTTTGTGGTCCCCGAGGGATGAATCTTAACAACGTGAAAATCACCCATTTTCAGACATTATGGAACCGGTTCCGTTCATGTTCCGACATCTAATTTTTTACCTTTTGCAGCACTTCAAACCTGTAAAGCCGGCATGTTATCTTCTAAAGGATCTGAAGCATTTTGCTGTCCGTTCCTGATTACAGCGACTCAAAAGTGGTGGAATCGTGCTCAGATAGCATCAAGGATCACGTAATCTGAAAGGGAACTTATGAAGCAGAGCTAATTTGGTGGGAAACAGGTTTATGACAGTGACGTGAGCCTCAACCGACCTTCGCTTTTAACACTAATCAGTTCGTGAACTCACTAAACTGAAATGGTGAACAACACAGTAAACCTGCTATCGCTCATTCAGCATGTTAGCATTGCTATTATCAGTTAGCATGCTGACGTTATCTTACAGCTCAAAGTTTAACCTCACAGATCCATTAACAAGCGAATTAACAAGGGAGAATCTAATCTAAAAGAGTAGTGTGCTTAAAAGTGTTAAAACAGTTTGATTACAAAGTTTATGTATTGCAGCGCTATCCGCTGAAGTTAGCATGCCTACCAGCTAACCCGACCTGTCTGGGTTCAGAACTGCACAAGATGCACCGCTAACATAGTTGACTAGCTAACAGCAGCGACAGAGAGCAGTATGAATTCAATACTTGTCTGATTCTGACATATCGCACCTTTAAAGTAGCATTTGGAGCACAAATATTCAGTAATCACACTGATAATGTTTTTGTTACTTCTCTGTCTTTTGCTGGACCCATATTCTGACCTGACTTCATCAGCGGAGCTGCTTGATGAGAGTTAACTCATCAGTCTTCTTCAAACAGCAGGAAAAACTCAAATGTTTGGATGCTTCTGGACCAAATTCAGGTGAAAATCTGTGTTTTTTTCCCAAAATAGGGGACAACCCAGATTCACAAAGCGGAGGGATGCTGTGTGAGATGTAAACAAAGACAGAATGCAGTTCTTTAATCATTTTCAAATCCATTCAGACTGCTGTCCAACTGAACACAGTACAAAGACAAGGTGTCTTCTCACACTGAGAAGAGCCAAAGTGTCCCAGTGGTCAAGGAAAGTCAGTAAAAAACAAAAACAATCAGACTGAAACAAACAGCAGTTTAAAAATCATAGATTTTTTTAAAAGCCCATGACGACAGCCTGAGTCGACGCTCACTCACAAACACATCATCATCTCTGTTTCCACGACACCTGCTGTAGTCTGAGTGCAGCAGAGCAGTCTGGATGCTGCAGCTGCTCCCAGATCAGCAAAACAAAGCGCCGCGCTCTCCTTCCGTCCCTCTGATGTTCTCCGCCTTCAGCAGCACACAGAGTTCAGAGCATAATACTAGTGAAGGTAAATCGATTGTTCCCTACACTGCTCACTTGAATGTCGGTGTGTGTGTGTGTGTGTGTGTGTGTGTGGGTGTTTAACAGAGAGCAGACGACGGCCATGAGCACTCCCTACAATCAGCGTACTATTAGTCATCTGAAAAAAACAGGGAAGAACAATACGTGGAACTGGAGGCTGTGCAAGGTTCTCGAATCACAGCAGTAATTACCTCCAACCTGACAAACAGAGCGGGCCGTCTGTGGAGGCGGCAGATTGCAGCAAAGCTTTTATCAGACGGGGAAGTGAAGGTAATAATGGGATAATTGTTTTGGACGATGGCTGCCTCTCCCGTTGTTACCTGCGCAGGCCTGCTAACTTCTGCTGGCATCAGGCGGACTCGGCTTGGCAGCCACGGCGCTGTCATGTAGTCAGCGTGTGTGTGTGTGTGTGTGTGTGTGTGTGTGATGAGGTTTGTGTTGGCATTTCGTCCAGGAGTGTGCGCGAGTCCCTCCTGCAGGAGTGGGCGTGTGCACGTGGGTTTGGAGTGCGTGCGTTTGGGCGAGAGGCGGCCAAGTTACACCATGTTTTCTGGATGCAGATCGTGCCAGAAACCGAGCAGGACGACGCAAATTACATTTCCCCTTCATCAATCTCCACACCTGCATCTCTCAATCCTACTGCGCCCAGACTGATCCAGTTCTTTGCATACGAGTCCTTCCTCGTCCACGTCTTCATTTCAGAGACGCTCTCTCTGCCGTTTCTTGTTATTAGGAGGCTGCAGCTGAGCATTGTGGGAAAAGTGGAGGAGGAAGAGAACCGATTCGCAGTTCGCAGCAAAGATCACAAGATGAATTTCAATCGAAAACGTTGCACAAACCTTTCATTTCATCCTTCATCTGGTATTCTGATTTTGGGGGTAACTCACATTTCGATGTCTGAATCAGCCGTAACAATTAGTCAAATGATTGATATTAACCCGGGTAAGTCTAAGGAGACGTCGTGGTCCGGTTTAGTTCGGAGCGGTGACAGTGTGACAGAAGCTTTCCGAGCCGGAACCGAAGTGCTTTTGTTGCCTAAATCGAGCCACAGACAGACTTTCTACGCCCACCATCCGCCTCGACCGTCACCCTGCGACAGTGGTGCAGCAGATGAATGTGCTGCTTCCTTCAGTACAGAAACATGTTCGCAGAGCCACAAAAACATAACAAGAAAAGCATATTAGTTGTGTATAATGACAGCGTTGTTACACACAGAAGCGGTGGAGGTGGGAAGTGATGCTTTAAAGGGTTGTGACATAAAAACATGGCTGATGGCTGGTTGAATACTGAAGAAGAAAACAGTTCCTGTCTCAGTTAAAGATGGTATTTAACCTGAACCTCCTTCTTTAGGATGCTTACACACAGTCCAAGAAAGTGAATCATGATTCACCTTCTCCAGATGTGTTATTTGATTCTGTTCCTTAACTTTATTAATCTGAGCTGCATTTCTTTCCAAACATATTTGCAGATGAGTCGTGTTTCAGGGCTGTGAATCTTCTCACAGAATTCGCTCTAATTTCACTTTTTTGGTTTTTGTTGCTGCTCCGCTCCGTTAGCGTTGTGTTGTGTCGTCTCGTGATGACATGAACAAACATTTGGTCTGCTAAGAAAATCGATTTCTGACTATTCTACTGTGAATGGATTTTGTTTCCCATCATATAAAAACATAGTTTTTATGTGACAGGGATTAAAAAGGGTTAGAGTTTAAGATTTGTGTCCAAAGAACCCGACATCAGGATATTTTTCAATCAAAAAATCATCTTGTAAAAAATATTTAAAGTCAATACAACAGCAACACTGTTAACAATAAACCTGACATTAAAAAAGGGACCAATAAAAAAAAACATTAACAAAAATAAAATCGATAAAGCTGAGATGAGATTGTGTGTGATGTTGACCTGATATCATTTTATATTTAAAATCAACTGTCACCAGGGACTAATTCATCTCTGCAGAATGAATTTAATGCATTCTTAATTTACGGTAATCTTTTGTTTCTCTGAAGGTAAAACCAGCTACATGACACAGACATTATATCTGTCAGCAGTCTCACTGAGACCTGTGAACATTCAGGAGTTAATGAAACGAGCACTCCTCGGTTTGTTCATGGAACAAAACAAGGACTGCTTCTCAGTTCTGCTGGGAGTAATCATAAAGACAGAGAGGGAGAGATGAGGGGAGGAGGAGGAGGAGGAGGAGGAGGAGGAGGAGGAGGGAGGCGGCGGGGGACAGAACAAGAGAGAAGGAGGGAAAGAAGAAGTAGGGGACCAGGACACGGGAAGCGACGACACGTGAACCTGAAATGGGGAAATAGAGAGGGAGGAAGGGAGGAAGGGAGGAAGGGAGGTGGGAGCTCCATCATCATATCTGCCCTACTTACACCACATTATAACTGTATTTCATATTCTTTGTTTTATTTTTAGGATGTGATATTGGATTTTTTGTGGATATATGCACATATTTTCAGTAAATGAACATCAAGTCGCTCCTGAAGTCGGTTTTACAAAATGATTTTTCCTACATGCAGACATACGATGGTCATAATCTGTATCCCTAATGCATTATGGGTATTAACATGTCTCCAAAGAAAATCACCTATTTTTCCTTCTCCCCATTTGCTCCCTTTATTTCTGCCCTCTCCCTGCAGGAGGATCATTCTCACAGTAACACCGTCAGGGACATGTGTGTCGGATTAAAAGCTGCAACTAAACTCCTGTCTTTGACAAAAACAAGCTGCGCAGCGTTTCAGAATAAAATGGAGAGGAAAAAAAAGCAGTGCAGTAAGCAAAACCATGCGGGAGAGGAAGGAAGGGAAGGAGAAGAGAGGTGGAGAAGAGGATGGAGAGCTGGTAAGCAGGAGCAAGGCGGTGAGGGAGGGCAGATTAGAGAGCATTTTACACTCTGAGCTCTTCATCCATCAACACAATCTGCAAAGCTTTGAAGAGAGAAGAGATATGCAAGCGTTTCATCCAGAAATGTTTGCTCTGTACTGCACAGCACTCTGAGTGTGTGTGTGTGTGTGTGTGTGTGTGTGTGTGTGTGTGTGTGTGTGTGTGTTGTGTGTGTGTCGTGTGTGCTCGCCTGCAGAATCAGCTCTGTCAGTCAAGCAAAGCAAGCGGTTCAGTCAGGCACCCAAAACCAACCGGCATCACACAAAATCGCACACAGACTGAAATGCATTTCTGCCTAACAAAAGCTGACATGGTGTGGCGAGCCGGAGATGACAGCAAAGTCAACTGCGGCAACATTTTGGGCCGGCGCTGATGAGCAGCAATCTCCAACCGGTCAGCTCAGCACTGCTGCAGAGTGATGTGTGTGTGTGTTTTCTAAGACTGTGTCCTGATATGTTTTCACTCCTGCACGTCTCCAAAACACACGTCAAGTGTTTCCTCGCTGATTTAACATCGCAGTCCTACCGTGAAACACTGCGACTGACTCGTAGATATGTTCTGTTGTTGCATAAATTCTTCTTTGTCGTCAAAAACCTGGCTCCAACATTACCCACAATGCAACTCGACCACTTAAAGCTAAGGCTGGTGAGTTATTCTAGAAACAAAACAAACACATCAATCAATAAATTCCATGTTTTGACAAGTAAAAGAAAAAAGATTGTGTATCTGTATCCACTCACCTCCTTCACCCTGTGTGAGAAGATGGACGGATTACCTGTCTATCTCACTACACACCTGCCTACCTGCCTGCACACACACTGCTCTTTGCACTGTGCACTCAGTGTGTGTGAGTCCTTCACAGTGCCGGCGGATGTGTTACTGAAGCTATTATAGTCACACAAGAGAGAAAGTCAAAGAAAATGTGCCCAAAACTTCCTTCAACTAACATACTAGCTTAGCAGCAGTGATTACTAACAATAGCCACGCTCATTATTCACGTTCATGATGATAATATTACGTGTTTTCTTACAACTGATTGAGACGTGAGGTAGTTGGATACAGTTAGCGATGACAACGATGCGCTGTGCTAATGCTACACAGCCTCCGAGCCTGTAACTCAGTAGCACAAAGCACACAACCAAAGAACAAGTGAGCAGAAACAGACTGTCGTTCAGCTGCTAACCAAGTACCACAAAGCACACAGCCGCTGGGCCAAAGAGCAGAGCCACTAGCCGTTTTTAGACAGAGCACCAACCCGCCAATTAGCCCGTCCTTTTGGCGGCTCGGTCCGCGGTTTTAGACAGAGGCCGGCAAAGTGGGGGTCTGTTTTGGTCCGCCGATTTCCCGCCTCGGAGGGAACACTTATTTCCGCCTCGCCTGCTATCTAAAAACGAGGCGGCAATGTGCCGGCCTCTGCGTGAGGTGGGCGGAGGTGTGGATGACCTGCACTGTTGTGCGACCCACAGCCGGGGAGTTTTAAAACCAGGAAACAGCTGATCACAGCAGTCAGTCCATCACTTCATCTGCGGACATTAAGATGAACAACTGGACAGCCGCTGAGATCCAGGAGATGCAGCGTCTCCTCGGTCTCTGTAGCTGTTTGGTTGTGTTAGCTTGTTGTTGTAGTCAGGAAAGCTAAGAACGGTCGCTACTTTCAAATTAAAAGCCCCCCGCTAAGAACCCACTTCTAAACTCAATGGGGTGCAATATAAAGCTCTTATTTTGAAGACAAATTTATGTCACTGTTCACAGCCCAACTTCGAGCTTCACGTCACGTCACATGTTTACGCCGACCTCAGAGGCGGCTTCTGGAGACGGAGGAATATTACGCCTCGGTTTTAGAAAGACAGGCCGACACATTGCCGTCCTTACCTTGGAGCAAATGTGCCGCCTTTTCTATCTAAAAAGGGCCACTGCTGTAGGATCAGACTCAAAGCACAAAGCACACAGACCCTGAGACAAGCTAACCTAATTAGCACAAAACACACCTACAGCAGTAAGGAGTTATACCATTATTCCAACCCTAACTTCATGTCAGAGGTTTGGCTGTGTTATGCTAGTAACCACAAATGTAGCATTTCCAAACAGTACTGTAATTAGATTATGGCTTCGTGGGTACGCTTAGTCAAAAACACACACACGTATCATGATTTTGTGTTGTGATTTCAGAGGAAATGGTATCACACACTATGGCAGAAGAGGCAGGAAAAGGAGTGGGGTCCTTGTGATTTTAGGCTTAGCTCAAAAAAGGCTGGCGGACGTTCTACTATGTTTACATTTCAAAGACACCGAGCTCGTCACATTGCTTTTGAGGCCCGAGTGATGCAGCTTTCCACTTAACCTTCGTGACTCGCTCTGGCACAGCTTCAGCGTCGCGGTGTGTGAATATGTGTGCATGTAAACACAGAGTGTCATCCAGACAGATTTCACAGCCTCTTCTGGTGTCTGATATCTTATTCTGCTCTCCTTCACTTTGAAGGATCTTCCCAGACACCGCCACACTTCTCGTTTACACACACGAACACACCTCTGCTTCAGCTCTCTCTTCTCTCGGTTGCCATGGACGGAGGTTTTATTCTTTGCTGCCATGATGCGACTTCTCTTTGGTCTCCTCTAACACGCGACACCTGGACGATGTCGATGTTTTTGGAAAGGTAACTCGGTGATTCACACACTCGGCTACTATTTGCCAGGGAGGATTAGTGGTGGAAGGAGAATTCAGTATTATAATAAAAATACTCAAAGTCCAAGTCCTGCAGTCAAGATCCAAGTTGGGTAAACAGACCAAGACTGGAAAGGATCCGGGACAACTTGGTCCAGTCGGTCGTAACAGTGTCCCTGCCTTTAGACTGAGGTGGCAAAAGTACACACACTCTTTACTCAAGTAGAAGTACAGATACTTGTGTGTACAAAGACTCAAAAGTAAAAGTATTGCTTGAAAGGTAGTCTGAGTATAAACGTGAAAAGTAGCTGTCTGAGGATTTGCACCGGACTGTCAGTTCAGCCTGGTCAACCTGATTTAATTTTGGTGAGTCGAGTGGAAACGTTAGATGAATAAATATCCTGCTTCTAATTGGAGCCAAGTATTTCCTCAACCCACACGCAGGAAATGTTCCGCCTGCAGAGCTGTCGTACTTTCAAACTGCAGATCGAGTACAGAATGTTTTCTTGAGGAAAACAAGGTCCGGTTATCAGCTGGTAGCAAGTACCGATCCAGTACTAGTGCTGGAGAGAGCGCTGGACACATTCTTACCTTAAGTCTCTCAGACACCCCGTCAGTGAAGCTGATGGTGAACTCCTCCACCTTGGGAACCTTCAGCCTCTTCTTCTCTGTCTGGTACTCCGTGCGAGTTTTCACCACCACCTGGAGGAGAGAGAGACCGTTAGATCAGTCACATCCTCGGGGAATCTGACGGCAGTGAAGGGCGGATGGTTGGATTTGTTAACTCTTAATACACCTCACAACAGCAGACAGTAGTGTTAAGTTTCTAGACAACAAGATGTAGAGGCACGTAAACGATAAAACACACACAAAGACAAATCAAACATGAAGACGAGAAAGCTGAGCAAACAGCGTCAGTGCAGGTTCTGTCAGTCACAGGTTTTATTAGATACAGTGGTCAATAAATGAAATATGATGTGCAGTATGAAGACGACACCATGAGCCTGCAGGTCTGAATGCAAATCACAACTTTTTTAACTCGACATCATTCTTGTTTTTTCTCGTCTCAGTGAAAATGAGAATGTTGTAACTCGATAAATTCCAGGTAAATTATTTAAACGCAAAGTTTAGGAGCTCTCTGCATGTCTGATGAAGTATTTGACAGTATAGACTTATTCAGTGTGGTTTTATATTTACAGATATTACACTTTGAACTGTTTAAAGTCATGTGTGGATGTTTTAGTGGCATCTGTCCCAGATTGTGACCAACTAACCCTCCCTCATCTCATCCTCCCCTCCAGTGGTCGCTAAAAACACGATATACACGAAAGAGCCGGTGTTTGATTTGTCCGTTGGTGGACTAAAAAGATCCACCTAAATCCTTCATACTGGACCTTTTAAACATGAACTTCAAATGTGTTTACTGCTTCGTCTAAAAGTTCAATATGAGCCAAAGAGCTCCTGAGTCGTACAGGACACGGAGAGCACATCAGGAGGTCAGGCATCTTTCATCAAAGCAGACATGTCATAAGAAAAGCAATTTCAAAACAAAGAGGTTGAGATGAGTGTTCAATACACAAAGGTGTAAGTAAGCATAGATGGACGGGTGAGAATGTAGTTTTTATTGGATGGCGCTCATATAAAAGCAGAAGTGTAAATATACAGTATCAGTGGTGTGTACTGTGAGAGCGGTGAGTTCATGGACTCTCCTTTCGTTTTGGTGTAAGATCAAACAGAGATAAATCACATCCAACACAGCTACAAACCGTCCTGCAGCAAACACCGGGACCGTATCTGTTGGAGCTCTGCTGTTAAGGTCCGCTGCTCAGAATCCAAGAGCCCCAATCCGAGGGGAAAACACTGGGCTTTGTGCCGGCAGCTAGATGGAAAAACAGAGGCAGGGCACTCCGGCTCTGCCCCAGTACTGTCAGTCTAACGCTCCTCAAGCAAACAGGTTTAGAGGGCGAGGAGAGACAAAGGAAAAAGACAGAAACTCCTAAACTCTGAGAAAGACCTGAGCAGCTGTACGTGGACAGTCGGGGTGAACTGATGGGCCGACAGAACGTTGGACTGACGTGAGAGATCGCTGTCTTCAACCAGACTGTCCACTAACCCTTACTCAGTAGTAACTCTATCCCAAACATGATCTTTTCCTCGAGATTATGAGCCCAAACTAACCAAATCTTAACCGTAGTGATGCCAGATCATCTAATTTTCCAACAGTGATTCGTAATTTTGTTGGAAGGTGTAGACAAATGATGTTGTGCTGCTGATAAGGGAGTCACATCAGAGAAGGGCTTCAATCAATCATTGTGGATGTCGGTAACAAAATAATCTAGCGGTGATGATAAAAGTGTACTCCTCCAAAGACCAGCTGTAGTCAAGACCACCTAAACCGAGACAAGACCAAGACTTTTAGAGGTTGAGACCAAGTCAGGACAAAGACCAAAGCAGGACAAGACAGAGACAAGATCAAGACTTTGAAGGTTTGACACCAAGAGGGCCGGACATGACCCAGTGTCCTGCCATGGTTATTAGCATTTTCTTAGGTTAGCTTCCTCATTATATCTTGCCGGCTGACTTTGTTTCAAGCTTCCGCAGCTGAACACTGCTGAGTTACGGACATGTGGTGCAGAGATGAAGACTATTTTAAACCTGACTCATGGATATATGTGCAATAGTCTTAAGTATTGAAGAGAGTGATGATTTTCAGCCAGCTAAATATCTGGATTGTGCCGTAACATTTCCAACCTCTACTGACTCGTCCTCTCAGCTTCAGCATCGTCTCCTTTTCTTTGGCTCCGACTTAACTGAACAAAACAGCTGCTAGTCACCAGGTTTCACCTCGTCGCCGCTCTTGCCTAAAGAAGAAAGTGTCCCTGCTGTTTTGTGCATTGACTGTATATTAATGCTCGCCGGCGGACGGGGCAGATACAGAGGAAGGTGTACAAATGACAAGACGGAGGAGAGGTTGGATGGAGCGAGAGAGAGAACAATGTCTCAGTGTCCTTGTGGCTAATTGCTCTGCCTCTGAGCAGCTCTCTGTTGCTTTGAGACAAAGTCAGGAACTGCTGTGCACACAAATGGGCTCCACTATCTGAATAACAACGCTGTCAGTTGGCTGTAGAGAGCTCTTATCTGAGCGCTGAAGGCCGCAGTAGGTGTACTGACTACAGTGCGTTTGATTGGACCCCTGAGGCTTCCGGAGCCTCGCGGCGTTCAGCGCAGCAACACCCGGCGTCAGGCTTGTCATAGTCGTAACTAATGTCTTCATTTTGCCTCAACTTTCTCTTTCTCTGACTCATTTCACAACAACGTGCTGCTGAGAGGCCTCTAGGTTCAAACACAGCGGCGCTTTATGTTGCTTCATTACTCTCCTCCCTCTCGTACCTCTCGCTCCTTTATTCCATATTACCCGATGAAGAGGCGATCAATCAACGCTGCCTCATTTACACGGCCCCTTAGCGATCAGCAGCTCATAGAAATCTACTGGACAAAGTGCCACCTCCTCTGATTAGACAGGTCCAAATACTTTGTGAGAAACCATTAATATGTGGACAATTAAATCTTGTTTAACAAAGCCTGGTGTGAAAAACATCATATTAATGATGCAGCCATCAACGGTCGTGACAGAATCAATGAAAATATAATTACAGCCGGCTTTCTTATTATTCCACCGAGGTTGCACTTCATTTTTCACTTGAGATTTCTCGTGACAATCTATTAGTTTGTTTTCTAGGCGGCGTGACTTTAGAGATATCATCATCATCACGTTCAGCCCACGACTTCAGTCCGGACTGACATTAACAGCTCTGGATTGCCACGAGGATGAATCCAACTTTTCTGTCTTCGATGCTTTTGTTTGTCATTTACTGTACGACAGCAGATAAATAGTCTTTGGATTCTGGACTGTTGGTTCAAAGAAACAATTTGACTTCATGTCATTTCATGATTGATTTTCTAGATTATATCCTCGTGTGTCATGTTTTACTCTCCACTTCCTGTCTTTGTTTGTTTCCCTGCCCTTTTTTTCTGTGTACGATTAATCCTGAACACAATAATCCATTTACTCACTAATGAAAATAATTGTATGTTTGGCAGCTATTGGAAGGATTGTTTTGAAATGTTGTACCTTCGTGTCAGCCACAGGCAGCACAGCCAGCAGTTTATAGTGCGATATCAGTGTCTCCTGTCAACTACCTCAACTACGGCAAGTCACAGAGGTCATATTTTACCATAGTTTCATGATCAGCTGAAAATATTTTGAACTTCTCATATTTGTATCAAAGATCTCCAACGTTTTGCGGCACTGCGTAGCCAAAGAAACCCGAGAGGGTCCGAGGCCCGTCCACTACAGTCCCACAGAATCCTGTGAAAACACTGAATGTCATTCTTATAGTTTGTGCTGGAAATCCGTTGTACGTCCTTCATTATTCCAAGATGTTTTCCCCTTTTTCTCCGTGCTTCCTACCCAAAACTCCGGCGTTGGTGAGTGACCATGTTGAGAATTTTGAAGGCATTTTCCAGAAGCCCGTTTTGTAAACTTACTGTGTCTTCGTATTTTTTACTGTAACTGTGAAATACGTTCAACCATAATTTCTCTCCCAGAATATCATATTCTCTAAAATGTCCAGTTCTACTACGACTGCTACCTCTTGTCTTGTTTTCTTTTACTATACCAACATTTAAGAACCAGCACGAAGCAGTTTTATTTCATTGCCCCCTGATAAAACAACACAATGACAGCAGGCTGTATTATAACGTGTTATCTTCTGACTTTTTGATTTCCATTTTTACTCATCTTGCCATTTGCTTTTCTTTGAACAGCCTCATATCACGACTGTTGACTTGATTAATTAATTTCCTCTCTCACTGTGACCGGAAGTTAAATGATTCCAGCACACACACACACAAAAAAAAACAGCCTCAATTTCCTTTGAAAATCTATTCAAAGATATTCAATTAGTCGTGTGTATTCAGAAACATCTTGATTCACTGTGACCTTTTGATATCGCCATGACTGACGCAGAGTCACTTTTAGATCTGTAATCGAGATCCACAATTTACTTTTGTGTGCTGAGCAACATGACGCTGGATGGCTGCATGTTTAGGTCAAACAGACTCGATGTATAAAGCACTTCAGAGCTTTTTCAGTTTATATCTGAGTGAATGAACAACAGTTTGAGTGATGCAGAAAACTACATTTCAGAAAAGGCTGTTTTAGTTTGCTACTATCTCTCCGTCTGTCTCCAGTCGCTGTAGGGTTTTTTTTTATTAGATCTTCCCAGAGGAAGAGCTGTCAGAACTTTTCTTCACCCCTTCTCTTCCCCACGATGTTATTCCTCAGACCTGTTATCACGATGATTGCTGTTTCATTTTTTAATCCCCAACGACTGAGCTGCGAGAGAGTTGGGCTTTGGTGCAGATTCAGCATTGAAAGCAGCTGCACACATTTTTTTTTTTCCACATCTGATTCTCGTTTTTTTTCCTTGTGAAAATAACAGTGAATGAATTCCACCAAAAAATGTAAAAAGCAGGGGGAATCCATCTCTGTGGCAGCTCGATTGGTACAACATGAGTTCTAACAGGATGAAGCGATGATATGATCAAAGGTGAGGGCTGTTCAGTCGACTCATCGTCAAGTGCTTCGATATTTGGTTGATTTAAATCAGACACCCCTGCAGAGGCTGAACAGACATGAAAATTGATTCTAAAAAAAGAGATGGGAACTATTTTTTGAATTGTGTTCTTATGTGGCTCTGGTTAGACTTTTATTTATGAATATTATTATTTCAGAGGATGTAATTATCCAATAACACTGGGGTGGGATTTAATTCTGAGTCAGAGAGACTGTAAAACAAACACAACAGAATCACAGGTGTTTTTTTGGTTGACTTTATAAAAAACATACCGCTGACGGACGAAGCAGATAATGTTGTTCGGAGAGAGAAACAGAAAGGAGAGGCGAGGCAGAGTGCACGAGGCTGCACTCAGATCCCATCAGGCGGTGCAGTGAAAACACGTCTTCAGATGCAATTCAGTTGAAAGTATTCCATTTTGGTTGCAGCGGTGCAAACTGCAGGGGGATCCCAGCCCCAGAAAAAAAACATAGCCAGCTGCTGTGAAGAAGATGAAATGAACTCGACTTTTGGAGAAACACAGCCCGACGTCACGTTGCGTTGGCCAATCATCTGCTGATCAGATTCACAGCAAGTGAATTCACTTTCTCTGATGCTTCACTTGTGAGCACTTGGTTCTGTCTTGTGCTCCAGTTTAAAACACGCAGTAACGACCTGCCTCGCATCCTGGTGGTTTACTGTTGTTTTAAATCTGTTGATGCTTTGTGTTTCAGCAAACTGATCAGCAGAGGTTCCCAACATGTCACACACACGGACCAAGGAGTGACACGCTGCCTGTTTTGGTCTGAATGTACCTTTAAAGTGGACAATTAAAGCAACACTGTGTAATGTAAGCAACCCCCCAACCCCAACCACCCATACGCCCATTCACACATCAATTAGCAACAAAATCAATCATTTGGAATCATTTGGAGTCTTTTTTTGGCCTCACCAACTCAATATCTGTCTCTTAAGCTGCTAAATGCTCGGCTGTGTTCACCAACTCGTCTCTAACTGTGTCTGTAAGAGCCTTTTTTTCTAAAAGCAGCTGCCTGCTACCTCTGAATTTTTTTTAAAAACACGATGATAGGAGCTTAAAAATATAAATAAAAGCTTTATACCATTAAAAATGAATATAATCACTGGGCTCAAGCCCACTGTTGGCTCTCTGTTCATCCAGGTGAGTACGAGCGTTTATTTGCATTCTCCTGACACTGTAGTGTAAATCGATATCCATGCACACAGCCAGAATAAAAACCAGCAGGGCTCGGAGTCCTGAGGAGCAGGACTGAAACCAGCCGACAGGAAGCTCTGCGGTACTGTTGGATCACTCAGTGTGTGCTGTACACAGAGCGGCATGGAGAGGAGAAATATGAAGTAAAGACGTTACTGATTCCCACTGATGCTCTGAATCACTTCTATTTTATGTTTCCCACAGATTTACAGTTGCAAACATGTTGGACTCGACGCAGCTGGAGACGTTTTATTTCTAATTTCTTGTCCATATTTGAAGCCATTACAGAAACCAACCAATAAATGGACAGCCAATCAAAAACACGTGTTGAGTTGAAGCTGGAGTTTCAAATCATTGGTAATTACACTTTATTCAGCCACTTTGAACACATCTGTATATGTGATAACAACCCGGAGCCATTCAGTCAAAACTTAACTATATTATTGGAGTGAACAAGCTGCATTTTACTTCAGTTAAACTCAACTAAATTGTTGAGTTTTCCACCTTTATAAGAAGCGTTTCAACTGTGTCTGCTTGTGATAATATGGTAAAAGGTTTGTGTGTATCTTCATCTGACAAAGAGCTGTGAGTCTCTAAATTCAACTTCATCGTGTCATAAAGCAGTAAGATAAACCTACAGTGTGCTTTCATTTAGAAAGTCCTTTAACAGTCAGACTCCAACAGTCTGCAGTATAAAAAGCCTCATGTGTGACTCACCTCAGTACATAAACACTGAACATGATCAGTCTGCAGTGTGTTACACGTGTGCTGTCACGTCCTGGCTGTGCTGAACATCACTAACACCTTTGGAAAATGACATCCTTGGAGCTAACGGGCTCTTTCAGTGTGCAGCTTTCCCTCTTCATAGACAACACGATACTGAGTCACGGCCATAAGACATTTATTTTCCCTGAGAAGTCGTAGCTACTCTCGCCAGACGGATAGGACAGAAAACATCATGTATAATTTGTGATCATTTGTGAAATTAAACTTGGATGGTGATGGCTCGTCTGGTTATGAGCTCTCGCTGCACGTGAGAAATCATTCATCGATCCATTACTGATTTAACGTGCTGACTGAGGATTCCTGATCCGAGGGATTCCTCCCTAATTAATGAGGATAAGAACACACAGGCGTAAAGACTGAATGAGCCTTAAGAGCGTCTCCACAGCAACCAGGAGAGGACGCGAGGAGACGTGTTGGACAGCAGGTCTGTGTACCTGAGCTCTGATCTCAGAGAGACGACAAACGAAGGAACAGATCCGTTTGTGGTTCTGTGTGGTGGTTCTGTGTGGAGTCAGTCCGTCTCACGTCTCTCCACTCTTCTCTGCTTGTTGCTTGTTTTTTCTACCAGCGACCCAATCAAGATATTGGTGACCCAGCGGTGGTTGTGTCGCGTCGCTGCCCAGATGGAATCAAGTCTAATACCTCTCTAATGCCTCAGCCTCTGTGGGCCACAGCAGCATTGTTATGTGTGTGTTGTGTGTGTGTGTGTGTGTGTAACCCTGCAGTCGGGGAGGTCACACAGTCATCAGGCAGGATCAGGTTGAAAACAGCTGGGGTCGAGTTCGTAAAGCTGCTCAGAACTCTGAGGCTGATCTGGGGTACGAGTCGGGTCACGTGACCCGCTAAACCTCGCTTCAGCTTTAAAGGACTGAAAGAGCAGAACTGGTCTCAGATCAGACTCAGAGGCAGATGAAAGCTGATTAACGGTGAACTCCCTCCGGGTGTGGCAGCTAGCAAAAACAACAACAACCCTGAATTCAGTGAGATTAGAGAGATTTTCCTCACAAAGGTTTGATCGGTGTCCCGTATCTTCAGGTTTAGAGAAGGAGCCGCACAAACGTATAACATCCTACAACACAGTCGCTGGCCTTGAAGTGGTTTTAATCAACACTTAGTTAAAATTAGAGGTAGACGAGGTAGTTTTGACCTGCAGACTGTACACATCAGACTCATCACCGAACAGACGACACATTTAGTGTCTAACTGGTGAACAAAGGGAGCGTCTAGCAGCCAATTAGCCAAACTTCTCAGAGGAGTTAGAGAATAAAAACAGAGCTGCAGATTAAAAATTAGTGCCAACATGTTGTCATTTATGCACCGATATTAAAAAGGTTTGTTTACAGAACATAATGCTGAAATTATGTTAGGGATATTTTAAATTATTAACTCCCCAGTGAATTTTACAGTTTCGGCGCACTGATGTAATTTCAGACAATACAATTAATTATTAAACGGTAAAACATGCTGCCTCAAGTCTCTGTCACAAGTAACTGATAACCGCTTTGGAGGGATCATTGCAAAATTGTAAATTTACATAAAGAATATATCAATATCAGACTTTTTTACTCCATGGTACCGGTATTGGTATTGTACCGGTTATGTAGAAACAATTATTGGATCTGATATTCAGCATTTTTCTGCAAATCAGAATCAGTGTTTTTTTAATCTGATCTGAAATTAATTTAAAAATGTTCTACTCTGGCTGTGATAACGTACTTATTTACATTCCGTCACTGCTCACTATATCATAAAAAGTGAGTTTTTGAGGATTATATATTAAAGCAGGATTACAGAAGAGGAAACGGGCCTGATGAGGCCATGAGAGACAGAAGGACGGAGCAGCGTGATCATACAGTGCACAAGTCTGTTAAATACAGTGTTCAGATTTCCATTAAAAGAACCGTAATAGCCATCATCAACACTTCCCGCACGCTGACGTCTAATTACAGTTTTCATTATTATTCCTCTCGGCCTCGCTTGTGTTCATGCATCACTTGCCATGAAGACGGATCCCCACACTTACAGCCGGAGACACAATCTCAGATTTAGCAGCAAATTGACCTTTAAAACTAAAACCAAACCGTCCCATGTAAAAAACAAATGCACGCGTCTCATTTGCATAACGATATATAAGAAAGATATTTGTGCTTAATGCCCGTGAGCGTGGGGACAACTTCCACCAGCGGTTCTGCAGCGGCTAGGCAAAGAATCTCTCAGAGCTGTTTACAAGTGAGCAGCACGCCCAAAAAAAAATAAATCTGCATCAGCTGTCAGCGAGAGCAACAGAAATCTTTGTGCCTGCGTCTCTCAGGGCATGAAGGATTCTCTGATAGTCGACCAAACAGCCAGCCGTCTTCTCTGACCTGCTTTCCTTTCAAATGCAAACAACAGACACACACCAGAACATCTCACACTCATCAAAGGTGATCCTCCCTGTCGCTCTACCTGTTCAGGTGAGCAATAAAACTCCACACAGCACAGTGACGACATACAGCATGTGAGTGAGCACAAACAGTATGTAGCCATGTGACCAAGACACTGTCACTCACATGTTCAGGATGCACATAATGTCCATCGTGAATTAAAAGTGCATTGATCGCCTTCCTGTGTGAATGACAAGTCCAGTAAACAGGTATGATATGACGTAGAAGAAGAGGTTGTGCCTCCATCAGCAGAACGCAGTGAGCGCTCAGACTGAAACTGCCAACATCAGAAATAAATAAAGAATTCAAATAAATGTCCCAGTGAATAAACTAAGAAGTCATTAAAAGCTTTAAAAAGAATAGTGAACATAAATTTAGACATGAATCAGTTTCATGATGCATTACTTGATATTTCTGTTTTACTTTTCTCTGTATGTATTGTTTTATTCATTACCAATGAATGAAAACATTTTCTATGAAGCTAATATCTATAACGCATCATCAACATACAGCAGCTACCATCATAATACACCTTCATATAAGACTACAGGAAGCCAACTGTTGTGTCGTCTCCTATTGCCTGCGTCTGCACTTGAACACATCACAAAGCCAACTACTGTAACTAGAGTAATTAATGTAACTACTGTCAATATTGTCACTACAGCATGTGAGACATAAACAAAAACTCTCCATATCGATCCTCTCATCCAACTCTCACCATAAAGCTAAGTGAGCTTCTCTGCCAAGATTTGTAACTATTCCTTTAAATTTACAAAGAGACTTATATTTAAAGACGGCATGTTCTGCTCACTGTCAGGTTCATAATTTTATTCTGGGTCACTACTAGAACAGGTTCACCTGCTTTAATGTTCAATAATCACATCAGTTTTTCGCATTCTGTCCAGTTCTGCAGCTCTGTGTTCCCTCTCTGTCTGAATCGCTCTGTTTGAGCTCCTGTCTCTTTAAGGCCACACCTCCTAGATTCCCTGTCTGCTCTGA